>NC_056726.1:971593870-971623970 GCF_019279795.1 Protopterus annectens | reverse complement strand
TTTTTGGTGCAGTGTAACTATGCAGTACCTGTATGCTGTTGAAAAGGTACTTCGTCATCAACTTTGTAAAATTTCAAAGTTTTGACTTCACAACACTGAATGTAAAATTATGTAAACATCATATACTGTTGTCTTTCGGCTTTTCCCAGTTAGTGGATGCCACAATGGAACTCCGGTCCGCTAATGATTGGCAGTAGATTTTGACGAACGCCGAGGTGCCAGCTCGATGTTCAACCTTCAACGAAAGGCACGCATTCACGCATGTCTTTGACCCACCAACCGCGGGGAGGCCATGCAGACTCCACACAGAAGACACTCCCCAAACTCAAGCCGAGAATCAAACTGGAGAACATCTTGCTGTAAGGCAACAATGCTACCGCTGCACCACTGCGGATGTTGTTAATATCATATACTACTATTCGATAAGATGTTGCGCACCTACATATATATCAGGAACAATAGGAAAGTTACCATCCAAAGATCTCCACTAGAAGTACAGAAACTATTCACAGGATAAAACAAGCGGAGACCTCCACGATGATGAACAAACAAGATTTATTCGAGGTATATATCAAACAAGCGCTTTCACGTACATCCAAGTACGCTTCCTCAGGTTTTAAAATAAAACTAAATACATCTGCTTTTATATAACTCCCATCCAATTAATGACCTACTTGTCCTTATCAATCATTCAATTAATCATTTAGGTTCCTTAAAACCAGATGGAAATATATATATAATTGTAAAAGTATATGCACAAAAGCATATATATTAATGTATATGTATTCATAAGCATGTAAAGCATATATAAAAAATATAAATAAAATAAATAGAACAATTGAGAACGCTAAAAATGTATATATCATATAAAAATATTCAATACTATAAGATATCATGGTAATTAACTAATTACAAACTATGTAACAGATAATATAATTGTTATATGACTAAATCATAAAAATCATGAAGAATGAAATACATATGTAAATATATAAACATATAAACAGGGATGGTTATCTACATTTAGCTAACACTAACTTGTGCTAAAGATATATATATATATATATATATATATATATATATATATATATATATACACTAATTAGTTATCTACGTGCAGCTAATACAGGCTTTATGCTGACAGCACAATTTAATCCAGGTTCAATATGAGATCTCAGTTTCAACATCCATTCTAGTTCAGCCTTCTCTAAATAATTCTGGCTATCACCACCTTTCTTAACTGATTGCATTATTTGTAAGACGCTAAATTTAAAAGTGTGGTCATGATACAAGCTTACATGTTTAGCTAAAGCATTTGTTAAATTCATCTTTCTTATATCATAAGTATGGTTATAGATGCGATCTTTCAGTCTTCTTGAGGCGAGCCCCACATAGTATGCATTACATTTGATACAGGTGGCTAAATATACCAAATTCATGGTGTTATATGTAGCATAAAAATTAAGGTTGTATGTATGATTTAACTCAGGAACAGTGAATTGATATTCACTGGTGATAAACTTACACATGTTACATCTAGTACATGGAAAAGTACCATAGGTCTGGAGTTGTCCATTCCTAACCATAGGGTTTATCTTAGCTTTTTCAATGCATAATAGCCTCTTAAGGTTCTTACTGTTCCTATATCTAAATATAGGTTTTGTACCCACTATATTGCTGGTATCTCGATCTATGAGCATCACATCCCAATTTTTCTTTATATCTGTAATATATTTGATATCATTTGTGTATCTAGTAACAAAAGGTACTTTCCTGTTAGTATGACTGGAGTATATCTTAAAGGTAGACCTATTGTTAAATTGTCTTTTATTAATAATAGTGTTATAATGGTCATCTGTAATATTGGTAGTATTGACACTTAAATCACTCATGATGAGTGTATCATGTCTCATATTTTCTATTGTATCATATGGATAGCCCCTGTGCAAAAATAAATCACTCAGGGTATTAAACTGTGTATTTCTTTCCATAATGTTATCACATAGCTTAGAAACTCTCATGAATTGATTCTTAACAATGTTAGGAAAAATAAATCGTGGATGCATGCTGCAATAATGCATTTCTCCAACATGGTTTCCTGTATAGTGTATTAGATAGCAGACCTTCTACATCTTTGGAGATGGTAATGTCCAGAAAATCTATCCTACTAGATGATGATTCTAAGGTGAACCTTAGAAAATCAGTTGTAGACTCAAGATAATCAACCAATTGTTCCAGTGACATATAGTCACCCTTCCAAATAATAAGTATATCCTCAACAAAACGTCTATATAAAATAATATTATCCATAAAGCTGCTATTAAATAAATATTGAAACTCCCAATGATAGATAACCAGATTCGCATAAGAGTTAGCAAAGGGGGGTGCCCATCACAACCCCCCATGTCTGTATATATAAATCATCTTGAAAAGAAAACAAGTTATTGTTTAATACCATATCTAGTAAGGTACATATAAGCAATTGTAAATCCTTATCTAAAGTGTCATTACTGTGTAGCAGTTCTCTCACAGCTTCAATACCATATTCGTTTGGAATAGCTGTGAATAAATTTTTAACATCTAACGATGCCAATAGAAAGGAAGATGGCACACTATCATTTTCTACTAAGAGATGTAAATCATTTAGCAACTGGTAGGTGTCTTTCACTATTGTGGGTAATCTTCTAACTATTGGTCCTAGTTTAAATTCCAAGTAGCGTGAAATGTTCTCTGTGACCCATTTCTCACCTGCCACTATGGGGCGTATAGGAGGGGGAAAGATACCTACATATATGTGTGTGTGTGTGTATGTATATATATATATATATATATATATATATATATATATATATATATATGTATATGTACGCACACATATATAAAATATATATATTTATGTGTGCGTGTAATTAACTTTTGTGTCTGTTTGTCTCTCTCTGTCTCTCTCTCTCTGTCTGTGTCTCTCTGTCTGTGTCTCTCTGTCTCTCTGTCTGTCTCTGTGTCTCTGTGTGTCTGTCTGTGTGTGCGTCTGTGTGTAAATCAGCTGCAGCAGTACAATTAGTAAGCTGTTTGTCATAATGCGTGTGATATTACTGCACAAGGCTACAGAGAAGCTGTTTGTGGGGCCCCTTCAGTTGGCTGCACTGGAGTACCAGAATGTGGTTTTCCTGTCTGTGGGGTAGAGCTGGCTACACAGTCCTTTTTCATTCTTGAGTAAATGAAAACATGATACGGTCTGCAGTATTTTTTGGCTAATTTAACAATGCAGTTTGTGCACAGTAGGCCTGTCATTTCATCTAATGTTGGTTTTCATTAGTGATCATTGTCTTGTTTTGCTGGAAAAGTTCTAGAGTTGAAAGAATAAACTGAAAAAATTAATATTGTTTTGGGTAAGTATCAATGTGCAGTCTAGTGTGCAGACATCTTTTATGTTAAGTATGTTTAATACTTCATGTTGTACAGTTGTAATGGCTGCTGCTTTCCAATGTTTTAGAACAGTATTCATCATGAGTCAGTGTTGTGACATTTTTTTTGAATGAAGTTGATCAGAGGAACAATTTTAATTTCTGTTAATTGCACACTAAACTTTCTAGTAAAACTGCAAAACATGAACTCGTATAGAAAATTACTAGTAGGTTATTGTGTCAATTGATGATTCTGTTTGATGTGGTACTGTGAAAGCGGAGAAAGGAAATCTGACTCCATATTGTCAGAGCGCTGATAAGTAATCCATTCTGCTTGAAAGACTCTCAAGTAATCTTTGAGTTTCATTTTTGTAGGTTATTTTACTTGGTCAAATATGTCAGGCATTTGCTCAGCATGGAAATTCATCCCGTTTTGCTTATTTTATCCTTCAAGACACATTACCGTTACAGTATTTTTAGTTGGTTTTCCTTGTGCAGTCCGCTTCATTTCTAGAGAAATGTGAAGAGCAAGATACATATGCATATTTGTTTGTGTCTGTGTGTGTGTGTATGGACCTGTATCAACTTACTGAAAAGCAGTATTCTGAAAATCTTAAATCTTAATGTACAATGTAAAATGTCAAAATGCTGAAATCTAGTAGTGTGGGTAGTTTGATTTCAACATTTGTAATGAGTTGTATTGTAGCCCCCCACTGCAGAACTCATGTTCGCACATGTTGCAGAGTTTCACAGATGAGTGACTGACTTTGCGTTCATTGGTGCAGTGTAACTATGCAGACATGTATGCTGTTGAAAGGTACTTTCTCGTCAACATTGCAAAATTTCAACGTTTTGACTTTTTGTGATTTTGCATTCTATTTTGTGAACATCATATACTACTATTCGATAAGCTCCATATGTGTGTGTGTGTGTGTGTGTGTGTGTGTGTGTGTGTGTGTGTGTGTGTGTGTATATGTATATATATATATATATATATATATATATATATATATATATATATATATACACACACATATATATATATATATATATATATATATATATATATACATATATATATATATATATATATATATATATACATATATATATATATATATATATATATATAATGTGTGTGTGTGTGTGTTATTAATTAACTTACAGTGTTGAGACTGCAGTGTTATTTGTCAGGGGCATAGCTAGCTCAATTAGTGTTTTATGCCAGTCCCATGAACGAACTCCCCACCCCCACAGGTCTTCAAGTGAAGAGAGGGAGAAAAATGGACTTATGTAAACTACACTACCCAATTTAAACACCCCCCCCGCAGCTCTTCAAGTCAACAGCAAAAACAAAAATACAATAAATGACTTCTACAAACTGCAGAAAGCATTCCTGCAATATACTACTCAGTTCACATGACCCCCTCTCCATCTTTTCAATTAATGAGAAAAAGTTTTCAGACCTATACATTACTATAGAGGAAGCTGATTGACTTCCTGTAGTAATGCGGCCAGTCATGCTCCACGAATCCCCCCCCCCCCCCCCACAGTTTATCAAGTGAAGAGAAAAAAAAATGCCCTTCTGTAGCAGTATTTGGGTACAGAAAGAAGAGCAAGTGTGCCCCTCAAATGCACTCTTTAATACTTTGCACCTGTGGCAGTTTCCCCCATTGCCCCACCTGGCTACATTTCTGAGCAGCCAGTGACAGGTCTTTCCTCATGGAATAGATAATTGTTATCATTTGTCCATTAGCAAATGTGCTGGAAGCTATAGTGGATGATTGTACCTCGGGCATTTTATGCACATGCAGCAGGCAGATAAATATGTGCATTAAGAAGGAAGTATGGGTCACATGCAATATGTTTTGCTGGCTTCACACCAGCTCTTGCCCATAGTTATCAAGATGTATGTCTAAGCAGGGATCCAAGAGAAAGAATTAATAGAAACATCAGGTGTGGCTACTGTATTGCATTCCTAAATGTGTTTAGTTTTTCAAGCAAAAAAAAAAAAGTTTTGTATTTATACTTTTTAAATGGAAAGTAATGATGAGTTAACTGCTCATTAAACTTTACAAACTGAGTTTTAAGGCTCAGAGGTCATTATGTTAATTTGTTTCTTCTCATAATAGCATATTTACCAGCTGAAGGTCTCTTGCATTGTGTGTATCAACTATTTTGGCCTTCAGGCAGGACATTAGTTCGAGGTCCCATCTGCCTAAAAGAGCAGGGGAAGTTCCTGGTACTCTGGAATTTCACATAGTCAGCATGAATACCACCATTGTTCATGATTGTTCCCACTAGGCCAGTAGCCTCTTTTCAGGGGATGACTGATTATGAATGAAAAAATAAAATGCAAATTTATAGAGTACCAGAATATGAACAGCAACTTTTGGGTCATGCATATTTCTTAGTGTTGCCAACAAAAAGTTGATAAAAGTACTGTGGCTGGAAGAAACAGACAGGCATTTAAAAAACTTACTGGTTTTGCTGTGTCTGTCAGAATACTAAGACCTGTTGTAAGCACTCTGGCTTTGAAACCAGTAGGTACTGACCAGATGTGTGGGTTGGCAAGTCAAGCACAACCAAACGCTGCTAGATTCTTTAGGCTCTTCTAAGTTTAGGTTTATACTGTTATGACCGAAAACAGTCTTTGGCCTGCTATTGTCTTAACTGTGTGAAAGGGGAATGCCTGGTCTTCCATGTTATTGTTGAAATTGGGTGGACTTGTCAGATGGCCATTAGTACTCGCAAGTAATCAGTCCCTCTAGCCTCTTATTACATACTCGACTCTATACCAGAATTCTTCTTACATGCAATATGTCACTGTAAATCAAAGTGTTCCAAAATTGCTGTCTGTAGGACTAGCAAGTCACATTGCCTGCTTATTCATCATCAGCCCTCTTCTTCCCCACTTTCAAGTTAAGGTTTATTAAATTGCTTTAAAACCAAAGCACCACTACAATTTAAAACAAAGCAAAAGTAAACAAAAAAGAAACTGTAGCAGAAAAGTTGACATTATGCATAATCATCCTATAGCAAATCAAACTAGTTTTTAAAGCCTGCCTAAATCTAGCAGATGTGGGGCACTTAAGGGGCCTGATAAAATTAATGGAAACCAGAGGTTTCTAGATTCAGTTCTGGAACCATCAACAGCCCCAAAGATGGTGAAAGTAAAATCTGCTCAGGGCAGTAGGTTTCAGTAAATGTCTTCAGATTGCAGGGACCCAAGTCATGAATGGACAGATGTACTTAACACCAGGATCTTGAAAAGCAATCCTGTGATGGATTGGAAGCCCAGTGAAGGCTGTAAAAATGCTGGAGTCCGAGGCATCAGTATACAGCCTTGCTGCAGAATTCTGCACCATTTGTAAATGATCCAGCTTCAGTGGGTGGGTAGTCTCAGTTATAAGGTATTACAGTAGTCCAATCCAGAAGAGACCATTGCATGAACAACGATGAAGAGAGCAGATTGAAGTATAAAGTGTTTAATTCTGGATATGTTCTTAAAATGGGCACCTGATTATGAAATATCAGTTGTCCGCTGTAATCCATCTTTAAAGAAAAAAAAACAAAACTCAAGCTCATCTCCTCTCCAACATATACTTTCATAATGTGGAAGCAAAAGAATCTGTCAGGCTTGCATGAACTTCAGTGGCCTTAGTCTTAGTAGTGTTCAGTTTAAACCGATTTAAATTGAGCCATGAATATATGGCATTAAGATCAGCAGTCAGGGAATTAATACTAGAAATAAATCTGGGTGTCATTTGCATAACTATGGTATACTAAACCTCTTTCTGTCATATCTCTGAATGGAAGCATATACACAGTGACTAAAAGGGGGCCTAAAATCGAATCTTGAGAAATCTCACAATCAGGATGGTAGGACGAGGTTTGGTTGAGTCTGGAACAGACCCCTCTGTGTACAGTTTGACAAGTGAAAGGAACTGTAACTGAAATTGCACAATAAGAGTGCAAATTGTCTGTTAATATGCCGTGACCCAATCTGTCAAATGCAGAAAAGCAATCCTGGATGACCAGCACTGTATAGTGATTCTGGTTTCTTGCCTTTAAGGATTTAATTTTAACTACTCTAGTTGGAGCAGTTTCAGTGCTGTGGTCTGACTGAAAAAGCTCTAAAAGTCCAATAGCATGAGGTTTCCAGCTGCTAGCAAGCAACTTTATTGATAATCTTGCTTTAGAATGGAAGATTAAAGATTGCGTGGTTATTAAAGTTATTTGGATCAAGATAGTTTTCTTGAGGGTTGTTTTAACCAAAGCCTCCTTAAAGGCAGAAGTAAATATTCCTTCCATGATGGATAGTACCAGGATCCTATGAATTGTTCACCCCCGTATATCAAGACTGGCCACAACCAGTTTAGATGGAAAGGGTCCAATCTGCAAGTTGGTTGCAGACTGGTAACAATGGTAGTGAACTCATCAAAATCTGGAGTAAAAACACTGATCGAGGGAATAGGAGGACATACTGCACTGTCCTTGGGATCATCTGGAGGGAGTGCAGCTAGTAGGTTAGTCACTGAAGAGATCTCCTTGAAAGATATTCTAACTTTTTTTTCAGGAAATCTCAGCTTGATAATTAGCATAATGCTCATCGCTCTCCAACCTGCACACAGTTCTACCCATGGTACATGTATCTTTGGAATTCCAAAAATGCATAAATCCATAGAGACCCCACCCTTTAGACCCATTATTGCTGGTTCTCATTCTAAGACCTACAATATGGGTGTCACGATAGATCAGTGGACCAAACACATTTATAACATGGTCCCCCATTTGGTTAAAGACTCTTGGGAATTTCTCAGTAGATTCACCCCTGATGTATGGTCTGAGCATATGACTTTTTTAACAATAGATGTACAAGACTTATTTTCTTGTATTCCCTGTACTATAGGTTTGGAATATTTTGAAAATAGTTTGAAAAAGTATTCAGGGCTGAGTTGGGACAGAATTAGCTTAATCTTGGATATGATGGGGCTAATCCTCCACCACAACTACATTCAACATGAAGGAGAATATTTTAGGCAGACCAGGGGGGTGGCTATGGGGGCTTCTTGTGCCCCCATTTTCGCCAACCTGGTCATGCTAGAGTGGGAAAATCAATTTCTCTTTTCTAGTGAATTTTTCAAAAATATTTCTCTTTATTCTAGATATTTGGACGATTTATTTATAATATGGAAGGGTCCAACTGACGATATGAGATTCATTGATTATATTAATTCAAGTACTAATTTTCTTAGATTTACATTTAAGATGGAAAAACTAGGTATTGCTTATTTAGATACATTTATTAGCTCTACACCTGATGGATTTGCTTCAAAGATATTTATAAAATCCACCTTCTCGAACGACTACATAGAATTTGGTAGTTGTCACCCACAACATATTTTTAGGAATGTCCTTAAGGGACAATATATTCGTGCAGCGAGGATGTCATCTTCTAAAGAGATTATGGACAAAGAAATAGATATTATTTCCCAAATGTTTTTGGAAAGAAAATATCCAAAAAGAATGGTGGAGAAAGTGGCCAAATTTGTTAAAAGCAATTGGGGTATGAGATATAAACCCCTGTTGGGAGAACCATTAGGAATTAATAAGTTTAATTCTAATACCAGTAGAATAGTTTGCATCATTATGTTCAATCCATACACTAACCTGGTGAAGGAAATTGTAAAAAGACATTGGGAATTGTTGAATACATCTGATAACATTTCAGCTTGTATAGGGAATAACCCCATTTGTATATACAAGACTGCCCTCAATTTGAAAAAACTTTTAGAGGTCAGTTCCTACACTAAGCTAAAGAAGAAAAGGTAACAAAAAAGTGTGGTTCTTGTAACCAGTGCAATAATATTAATGAAAAAAGTAGTGTTAAACTGGACAATTCAATGAATACTAAGTGTTGGAGTATTAAAGGGAACTGCAACAGTCAGAGGGTAGTGTATCTTGCCACCTGCTCAATCTGTCCTGCCTATTACATAGGCAAGACAGAGAGAAAACTTAAATGAACACCTATACAGAATAAAGAAAAAAAGACACAAAAAATGCTTTAAGTAGACATGTTCTGGATAAGGGTGAGGACCATACGTTCAAATTCATAATAATTGATCAGGTGGAACAGTCAGTATATGGTGGTAACTGGAAGACCTATTTATCATATAAAGAAAGTGAATGGCAAATATTCTGTGATGCAACTACCCCCCCCCGGTCTTAATGATTTCATTAGTATAAAACCTTTCTTAATTTTGGACCGGGGATAAGTATTGGTTTACACTATATACATGTGTATATATTATACATGTGTATATATTATATAAGTGTATATATTATTCATAATATTTTTGTATATTTTATTATTTTTTGTATACATTATATAACACAGAATCTAAGTATTTTATTTTAAACTTATGACACTATTTACATATTACTATACTATTGTTGACTACTATAAACATTAGAAATTTCACAATATATTTTTTCACAATATATATTTTTTCATAATATATCTTTTCACAACATATATTTTTCATAATTTTTTCATAATTTATATAATTTGTAATAGAATTTGTATAAGTATAATTGATTTTTACAAATTGTAATTTATAAACTGTAACTTATAGGGTAGCTTTCTGTATTAGGGCTTATGTGTTTAACATTATAGGTTTTAGAACATTGTTTCTTTAAGAAATTAGATTTTTATAAGGCTTTTTGGCGCCTAATTCACTTTAAAAGGAATGTTGTATGTGTAAATCTTGGTTCTGATGAAATCTGAGTTATTCAGATGAAAGCGCTTAACCAGGAAACTGTTTGACTGCTGGATCTTTATTTGTGACAATAAACCTGTGTTTTTACTGGGTTTACTATTTTTATTCTATACTAAAAATTTATAAAATCTACGTCTTGCTCGAGCTGAGGACTGGTATCTGCTATATATTTCTACGAGGGAATATGAGGACATACTGCACTGTCCTTGGGATCATCTGGAGGGAGTGCAGCTAGTAGGTTAGTCACTGAAGAGATCTCCTTGAAAGATATTCTAACTTTTTTCAGGAAATCTCAGCTTGATAATTAGCATAATGCTCATCACTCTCCAACCTGCACACAGTTCTACCCATGGTACAAAGACAGTAATCAAGCTAAGGTTCATATCCCTTCGTAAAGACAGAGAAAACATCACTTGAGGCTAAGGAGTCCAAGGCATGGCAGATAGGACCATTATACACCTTCTCTAGGATATTCACAGAGCCAGCACCACTGTCCAGCTGGAACAGAGTGCACTGGGGATTGTAGCATCAGTGATCTCATTTAAGTTGTGCACTCCCCTCAGTTCAAGGTCGGGAGGACTCAAGTTAGGCAGAGCTAACTCAGTGAACAATGAAGTGGTCTCACCATGAAACTAGCTCCACCACGAGGCTTGAGGAGACCAAGTCCAACAGAAAGACCAAATCCAGTTTATGCTGAAGCTTATGCATGCTGAAGTAATTATCTGAGCAAACCCAAAGCTCTTTATAGTATAATTGAAGTTGTGAGAAAAAGACATTGATGTCAATGGCCTAGATATTAGTCCCCCAGCACCATAATGTGGTGATGGCCCAAGAATGAGCTGATGAGGAAATTCATGAACTCTCGCAGGAATGTCCTTGCAACCTGGTAGACTGTAGATGATGGGAAATGTATAACTTGCTCCTGCAACTGGGACATGTTCAAAGGAGGCAGTCTCTCTAGTGTCCGCTTTGATCACTCTGACCCTGTTGTTACTGCGCATAAAAACCTTACCGTGACTCTGCTCCTGCTAGGGCAATTTATTACTAAGACTCCTGATGGAATAGAAGCAGACAAATGGGGAACAAAACTCTAGACAAGTTAAATGTCATCTGTGAATGCTAGCGTGAAATAATGCAACTGGTCAGAAATTATACCACTTTTGTTGTGGATCGACAGTGTAACAGTACAGAGTTTTGAGCATATCTGACATGGTGGGTCCCTACCACCTGCCCTTGATTACAAGGATCATGGGTGCTGTCAGGAGACTAAGTCTGTACAGTTGCCCTCAGGGAAATGAGATCAAACCTCATAATCCAGGACCGGTATTTTGTCTTGGGGAAGCCTAGACATACCAGCCAATATGGCCACTCAGATGCTTGCATGGGATATAAAAGTGTCTGCATAACTGGAAGATTTTAACTGCAGCTTCAGCAGGACAAAAGGATACAAAGTCAATAAAATATGGCTATAAAGGATAGCTTAAAACTACAAGATAAAACACCTATTAGTAGATTAAAAAAAAAAAAAGCCTGCACACCCAGTCTTGTGAAATCAACTATATAAAAAAAACTATAAAAACAAGAGATGGTATAGTCATTTAAAAACATTTCAAACTGATTCAAGTTCAGGTTTAGCCCTAACGATAGTTAGGGTTGCATTTAAATCGGGATATAAAACCAGTCAGCTATGCAGGTGAAAATAAGTTTAATCTCATATAGGGTTAGCACAAGAGAAGCTTTACCAACGACAAAGGATACTGTAAAGAAATACCTTTGCATATTCTACATAGTGTTGGGTGTTGCATCAACTGTTGCCATCTTTATTAATTCAGTGACACACTCCTACCTTCGATGGTCATGCCTGACTGTCGTAGACCTTCTCGCACCCACTCCATCCATGTCTTTGCTGCATGCCCTTGTTTCCCTTTGCCTTTTTCCGGTCTCTCCTAAATCAGCTTCACCAGATTATCTTCTACTTTCCTTCTAATGTCAGTGAACCAACAAAGTCTATTCTCTTTGACCTGCTCTGCAATTGGAGCTGCTATGTCTTCTGCTCTTATGTCCTCATCTTTTCATTTGTCCTGCAGTGTGCATTCTAGTGCCCATCTTGGGCACTTCTCAATCACCTCTAGTTTCCTTAACTGCTCAGCTTTCACTGCACAGGTTTCTGTACCATGTGTTAGTAGTACTAAACCTACCACTGTTTTGTACACCTTACTCTTCAAGCTTCTTTGGCAATTTTATGTCACAAGTTATCAGTGATACTCTGTGCCAGTTTTTGTGGCTCTTCTGTTTTTAGCTTTGACCTCTTTGTTCAGACTTCCCTTCTTCTCAGCCACCCCTCCAAGATACTTGAAGCTGTTCACTTGTTCCATTATTTTCCATCCTATCTTAATTTTCAGCTTCTTCATATTTCCCCCCATTTGGTGCAATGACAACTGCTTTGTCTGTGCTGAGTTTTATTCTGCGTGCTTTCAGTTGTTCATTTCATTTCCCCTATCATTTGCTGAAAATCTTGTTCCTAGTTTGCATTTAATGCCAGATTATCTGAGTATAGTTGTGTTGTTAAACTGCCCCCCCCCTGCAAACTGCTGGCTAACGTAGTTCATTACCTGTATGAACAACAGTAGGCTCAGAGTTGAACCTTCATAATCCCATTGGGAACCCTTCTGAGTCTGAACATTGTTCATACTTGTCATTTGATTCTTGCAATAGCCTGGACTGATTCTACCAGTGTTTCTGGGACTTCAAACCATTGCTGGACTGCCCAAATCCGCTTTCTTGGAGACTTGCCATGTACTTTTCAGGTCTAAGAATGTCTAGTTGGACGCTTTCCTCTGGCTTCTGAGTTATCTGTCTCACTGCAGACATCTGGTCACAGGTGCTGCATTGTGATCTGAATCCAAGCTGCTCATCTCTGATCTTCTTTTCTACTATTCTGTTTACTGGCTGCCTAAATCTAGAGCTGGAGATGTATATTAAGGTAAGGCAGGGTCTCAGTATTTACTTCAGAAGTCATATAGGTTTCCTTGTTAAAGCTGTGAGTATTGGGGGAGAGGTTAATATGAGATTAAAGGTCATAGAAGTACTGGAGAAAGGGATATTAATCTCTGATGTAATGCTATTCAGCTGGAAGTGTCCAGTGACCTTTTCACAGATCGTGAAACATTGTTTTACCGACTGTAAGCAGTAGGGTAAGAAGGGTAGTATGAACATGGCAACTGCCCCAGGTGCCAACCTTTAGGGGGATGGGAGAGTTGAAATTGAAAGTTTGTCAGTTTACAAGTTGTGCTTAAGGGATTGCAGTTAATATTGGGTGTCATTTTGGTGCATGAAGTTTAACATTTGATTGCTTAGTGACAGCTTGTTAACTGTCCAACTTTTTGTAAAGGTCTGCTGGGAGTGGCAAATGCATGTAATTCACTGCTTTAGTTCTGTTTGTAAAGAAGAGCATTTCAATTTAAATTACTTTATTTCAGGTTAATAGACTATGCACTTGAAGATTTTTTCCTCAACATTACCACAGCACAGATGTTCATCGTGCGTACAGCTGCAGTCATAACAGATGGGTTATCCTGCCGTCAGGCAGGTCCTCAGTCGGCCGAATTCCAAAGTCTAGGTCCAAGGCCGTTGTCGTCGCTTCTTCCCTGACGTCAGTGCGGCAGGGGTATAAAAGAGGCAGCCAACGCCATATTCTTCAGTCTTTCTTGCCGCGTGGTGCCCGAAACAGAAGCAGTTCGCAAGTGCCGGTCGGCCAGCTCCTGAAGTATTTCAGCCGAAGTCTTCTTGAAAGCGAAGTACCCCGTTGGGGAAACTTTTCTTGCCTCAGACCGATGTCGGACAAAGTTAATAATTGCATTTCTTGTGGGAAGCAAATACCGCATAAGGATTTCCACTCTTTCTGTATACCTTGCTTAGGCCCAGACCATGACGTCTCGGCCTGCCGATGTTCTTCATCTCACATTGCTGCAGTCCTTACATATGGGGTAGTCCGCTGTCCTCGATCGGCCCGAATACCAAAGTATTAGGCTGACGTCGGTCAAGGCGCTTAAAACTGACATCAGGACGTCAGGGTACAAAAGCGCATGACCGACGTCATTTCCTCAGTCTTTTTTGCCGCATGGCCCGATGCAGAAGCAGCGTTGCAAGTGCCGTTCGGCGTTCTGAAATTTTTCACCGGAGTTTCAGACCAATCCAAGTTGGCTAAGTACCCCGTTAGATTATTTTGTTTTTTCTTGCCTCAGTGTTTTACGGATGTCAGAAAAAGTGAATAACTGTATTTCTTGTGGGAAACAGATACCGCATAGGGATTATCATTCTTTGTGTATTCCTTGTTTGGGGCCTGAGCACGGCGTTGTTGGGTGTCGCTTTTGTGCTAGGGTTCAATAAGCACTATTTGCGAAGGTTAGATTGTGCTAGGCTGGTCTTTGGGAAGCGGTGCAATTATAATATGCCGCCGATTCTCCGCGCGCCGCTTCTGCGAAGCGCAAAGACAAAGCAGTTAAACCCAGGTAAGATGAGTCGTCCGTTCCTGACGCCGGTTCTTTAGAGGCTTCAGTGGAACCGTGGTTCCGGCGGAGACTTCTCTGGAGTCTCAGGGGGAGACTTTGATTTTACAGGAGGTGGTCTCTCAGGAGGCAGGTCAGGCTGAAGGGGCTTCTCAAGTTACTGTACTCCCCTCCCTCCCTAGGGTGGTTAGGCCTTCCTTCTGTTTCCAAGGCTCCCAGAGGCAGGCCAGTTTTAGCTTCTGTTGGTGTCACTCCTAGTTCAGCAGGGTCTGTGCCTAAGAAGCACATGCTTAAAATGGCAGAAGATTTGATTACTCTGATTAGAGGTTCTATGCTCCCTCCTGATAAGAGGCCTAGGGTGGAGCCAGAGTTGGGAAGTTTTGAGCAGGCTTGATGTTTCAGAGTCTTCAGCTGAAGACTTGCAGGAGTACTCTCCTTATTCTGATTCTGATGCAGATGATTCCACTCCTTCTGCTTCTCCTCCAGAGGATTTTTTTTTTCAGAGACACTTCATTCTATGAGGGAACATTTTAAGTGGGAAGGTCAGGACTTCTCTGATTCTAGGAAAGGCTTAGGGTTTTGCTGTTACCCCAGCATAGGCCCTTGGCTATACCCCTGTTCTGGATGTTGTGGAAGATGTATTTGCAGAGGCTTCACTTAATCCTGATTCTCTGCCTCCTGCTCCTGTTAAACCGGATAGGTATTACAGAGTGCCTGAGGCTCATAAATATCTTTATAAGAGTCCTAGGGGCGGACTCCAGAAACTATTAGTCAGGGACCTAAGGGTGTCAAGGCCTCTGTTGTAAAAAATCCGGTTCCTCTAGATAAAGAAGCCAGAGCTTTGGATAGATGGGGAAAGAAGGTCTATACTTCTTCTACCTTAGCTATGAGGGCTTTAAATTGCCAGTTTCATATGTTGGAAATATCAAAACTTTCTTCTTTTCTCAATTGAAGTCTAAGGTGGATGCTCTGGCGGAAGGCATTGAGTGTAAAGAATTGCAAGATTTGGTGCATGTCTCTGAACAGGTGGGTAAGCATTCATTACAGTGTGGTTTTGATGCTGTGCAGGCTGAGTCTAGGGTGGCTGCCACTGGCTCAGTTCTTCGCAGGCACGCCTGGTTGAAGGATCAGAATTTATTTGACCATGTTAAGACAAGGATTTTGGATGCTCCTTTGCAGTCTGATGTGTTGTTTGGTTCACCTGTGGAGTCAGTCTTGAAGAAAATGGAAGACAAGGCTAAGTCTATGCAGGCTGTTAAAGATTTTTTGCAAGTTCAGCCTCCGAAGTTTAGTAGGAATTGGCCTGCTAAGGGGTGGACGTATCCTTCTTATGATTCTCAGTCTAGGGGTAGATCTAGATGTGGTAGGGGCAGAGCTCAGAGTTCTTTCAGGCCTAGAACAGGGAGTTCACCTGCACATTCTTCGGGTGAGGGCAGGGGCCAGTCCTTTCGTAAACAGGCCCAATGACCTACTTTTTCAGCTGCCAGATCCTTCTGACCTGGCAGCACCTTTGGGAGGAAGGTTAGCACTCTTCAAGGAAAATTGGATGTTGATTACCCAAGACAAATGGGTGTTGGATATCTTACACCAGGGTTACAAGTTTTATTTCCATACCTTGCCTCCTTTCAAAGGCATGCCGGACGTTCCTCCTCAGCAAAGACTAGAGGCTCGCAAACAAATTTCTCTACTGCTTCAAATAGGGGCCATACAACCGGTCCCTCTGCCAGAAGTGGGCCTAGGATTTTATTCTCGCCTGTTTCTAGTACCAAAGAAAGGAAACACGTGGAGACCAATTTTGGATTTATCCATCCTCAACACATCTGGACATTCCCAAGTTCAAAATGTTAGCGTTACAACAGCTTTTACCTCTGCTGGGCAAAGATCACTGGATGGTGACTCTGGATCTCAAGGAGGCTTACCTTCATATTCCTATCAGGCCCAGTTGCAGGAAGTATCTGCGTTTTTGGCTGGGACTTCACATTATCAGTTCTCTACATTGCCCTTTGGCTTATCTACTGCCCAGAGTGTTCACGAAGGTTCTGGCTCCAGTGGTAGCTTTCTTCAGGCTAAGAGGAATACAGATCTATCCTTATTTGGACGATTGCCTGATACTGGCCCAAGAAAGGACTAACTTCTTCATCATTTACAGTATGTGATGGCAGTGTTAAGATGCCTGGGGTATTCTGTGAACGAAATAAAGTCCAGTCTAGTACCCTCTCAAGACATGTGCTTTCTGGGTGTGAGACTGAATACAGCATCCCAGATGGCCTTTTTGACCCGGACAAACAAAAGATTTCTCTTTACTTCCACCAGTTGTCTCATCAGTCCAGACTGACTGCAAGGACAGTCCTTCAAGCCTTGGGGTTCATGGCATCTTGTATTCTGGTACTTCCCAATGCCAAACTGCATATGAGGAAGCTACAATGGTATCTCAAGAATGTATGGACACAGCACTGCCAAGATTTGGACACTGTCATTCAAATAATACCTTGCATTCAAAAGGAATTTTTGTGGTGGGCTCAGGAATGTCACCTAAACAAGGGACTCTCTGTGACCCGCCAGAGGCGAGTCAGATTTTAACGACAGATGCCTCAGACAAAGCTTGGGAGCTCATCTAAATGGAAAATGGGTACAAGACCGTGGCCTGCCAGACTTCAACATCTACATATCAACTTGAAGGAGATGTTAGCAGTCCAATTTGCATTGATAGCTTTCAAGGATTTACTTCTTCCAGGGCAGGTGTTGATTCAAACAGACAACACAACTGTCATGTGGTACATCAACAAGCAAGAGGAACGATTCTTATCCTCTATGCAGACAAGCAATGATTTTGTGGGAGACTGCTCTCAGTTTACAGCTAAATCTTCAGGCAAGGTTTCTGCCAGGAGCACAGAACTCCTTAGCAGATGTGTTGAGCAGACAAATTATGGATCCCCATGAGTGGAAATTGGATCCTCATGTATTTCAGAGATTGACAGTGTTATGGGGAACTCCAGACATAGATCTGTAGCTTCTCCACTAAATTACCAGCTGCCAAAGTTTTGCACAAAAGGTTTCATCCCTCAGCTTGAAAGTGGATGCTCTCATTCAATTGGAGCAATCTTCACGTGTATGCCTTTCCACCTCTGCCTCTCCTCCCAAAGGTACTGCTGAAGGTCAGACAGGACAAGCCAAACATGATTTTAATAGCTCCAGATTGGCCTCGGCAGCACTGGTACCCATTACTGAGAAGTCTGGTACAGCAGCCTCCATGGCCTTTGCAGTGGCTTCGATTCCTCACCCTGCTGTCTCAGGAGAACAGTCATTTACTCAATGTCAAACTTCATTCTCTACATCTGACAGCCTGGCATATTCTGTTTTAAACCCTGGAGGGTCTCAGCTTCCTGTAATAACAAGTTTTGAATGTTATTTTGGAGGCCAGAAGGCCTAGTACAAGGAAAGTTACGCAGATAAATGGAGGAGATTTTATTTTGGAGTACAGCAAAGGACTTTGATGTTTCTAAACCTAATTTAAGTGTTGTGCTTTCAATGCCTTACTTCCATTGAGTTATTGGACAAAGGTTTGTCCTTCTCCTCTATAAAGGTTCATGCTGCAGCAATTTCGCTCACTATGACTGTGACCCACCATTATTTTCTCAGCCTTTGTTTAAGCAACTTCATTCCTTAGAAGTGGGCAAGAGAATATAAGACCCCGCATTAGGAAGCTCCTACTCCTGCTTCTTGGGATCTCAATTTTGTGTTGGAGAAACTACCTCCCGAGCCTCAGACCAATTGTATTTAAAAGCTTTTTGTTCCAACCTTCAAAAAGGGTTTTTGTTCACCCTTATCATTCCTTTTTTAATTTTTCCCAAAAATTCTTTGCCAATTTTTTTTCCAAAGTGGTTTTATTGGGGGTTTAAAAAAACTACTTTCCTATTTTACAAAAAAATAAAGGGGGAAAAAATTTTACATTTGGAAACAAGCATTCGAAATTTGAGCAAAATAAATTCCAGCTGAGGTTTTTTTTCTTTTGTTTTTTCAGGGAAACCCGTTTCAAAACAAACATTTTTAAGGGGGGGTACTTTCGTTTTTCCTCAGGGGGTTCCACGGGGTTGGCCCCCCACGGGTATGCCCCCACTTTTTAACTACTAAAGAATTTTTTAAGCAGTCTTTAGCATCTACTTTTTTTTAAAATTCCACCTTCCACACCTAAAAATTTGGGTGGATTTCCCCCCCGTTTTACGGGATGTTGGGAGTTAACTTTAAGTTTTTACCTCCCTTTTTGTTTGGGTTTTACCCTAGTAAAGGCTCCAAATTAAGAAGCTAACATTTTTATACCTTTTTTGTTGCTGGCAATCCCCCCCTTTTTGTTTTAATTGGGGTTTTTTTTTTACATTTTTTTTGGCATGGTTGGGGGCTGGTTTTTGGGTTTGGCCTTTTTTTTCCCTGACATCGGGGAAGAAAAAACGAAAGGGGGGTTTTCTTTTGTCCCCCCCTGATGCAGAATGTTGCCCTTTGGGGGACCACACCCCCAAATTTGGATCAAATGTACTTCACTTTTAGGTAGGTCAAAAAGTACTTTTTGTTAAAATTCAAATTCGGGGTTTTTTTTTGGCAAAAATTTAATTTTTTGCCCCGGCTACTAGTTTTTAAAAAAATGGCCCCTGATTCCCCCCCCCGTGGCCCCCTTTCCTTTCGCGGGCCCCAGCCCTGTTGAAAACATTGGTGTCCTCCGGGGCCCTCCCCCCTTCCTCTAAGTCCGGCCATCCGGGAAATGTTTAAATGATTTCTCAAGGGGGTTTGGTTCCCCTTTTAAATTCACTTCAAAAGGGCCCTAAAAAAAAACCGGTTTCCCCCCCCCCAAGGCACCTCCTCAGATGTTAAAAGGTGAATTTTTTCTCACAGGGTTCTAACCCCCCTGACAAAGGCCCCGTTAGGGTATTCCCCGATAACTTTTTTCCCCAGAACTTCAGGACCCAAATGCCACCCATTAAGATTATGAGGGGTTATTTGGGGTTTTTTTGGAAAATCTACATTAAAATTTTGGGGGCCGTTATAGTTAAAAAAAGGGGGGGTTTTTTCTGTCCCCCCTCCCCGGTATCCCCCCCCGTTTTAGTTTTGGTGTGTTAACAAAAAGGTTAAAAGTTCTTTGCCTCCCGTCCTGTTAAACCGACGGTTTGGGCCCGTTTTCCCCAGTTTTTAAAACCATATGCCCAAAACCCGGGGGCCCGGGTTTTTTTAAACCCTTTCTTCAAAAATTCCCGGTTTAAAAAAGGGGGGGGGCCCGCCACAACCTGGGGATTAAATGTATTCCTTTTAAAGTTCAAATTTTGAACTCAGGAAAAAAAGATGAAAACCCCGCAACCCGATTTAAAAATTTCGGTTTTTGCATTCAGACAAGTTAAACTACCTTCAGTTGGTTTTGTGCTTTTTCCTCTTAGACTGTTTTTCTGTTTTGATTTCTAAAAAAATTCCCGTATGTAAAATTTTTGTACCTCTTCGTGGTTTTTGGGTTTAAAATGGGAGGTGTAAAGAAAAAAAAACAAAAGCAAAGGGGAAAATTTCCTGCATCAGCCCCATTTTTGGAAAAAGGCCTTCAAAAAGGCCTTTCCGCCCAAACCCCAAAGGGGGGGAACTGCCCAAAACAACCTAAAGGTCTTTCAGGGGGGGCACCAACCCCGAGGGGGAAAAAAGTAAACTTTAGAAAAAGAAAAATATTCCCCTAATGAAGCAAACTTTTGGGACCCTTTGGGGGGCCCCATTATTTAAAAAATGGCAATTGTTCAAAAGAAAATGGGTTCTGGAATTTAGAAAAGGGTACGGTTCCCCTTTACATTAAAAAAGGGAGAAACCCCCACAAAAAAAAACGGGGAAAAAAAATTTTTTTTTTATGAAAAAAATTCAAGAGGATCAAAAGCAACAAGGGTTTTTTCCCGAAATTTGGTACCAAGGGAAAAAAAATTGGAATACTTGATTTTTTCCAAAACACGGGGCCAAAATTAAAATTAATTTGGCTTTTCCCATGTGGGGGAAAATTTGGTGGTAACATTTGGGCCCCGGGGATCCTCAGTCCCTTTGAAAATTCAGAAAATCCTCAATTTTTTATTCAATTCCAATTTTTTTTTTTTCCCAAATTTAAAAGTGGAGGGGCCCCAAAAAGGGGCAAATTAAAGGCGACTCCTGTCCCCAAAAAAATTTTCTAAACCCTTTTTTTAAAAAACTTTAACTTTTCACATCAAAAAAAGAAAAAAAACTTACCCCCTTAAAAATAATTTTTTTTTGGGGGGTTTGGTCCCACCCCCCCGGGGGAAGGGCAATGTTTTTTAAAAAAAACCCCGGGTAATAAGGGAAAATTCCCGGTTTGGTCTTTATCCTCTAACCCCGGCAAAGTGCTTTTAAAAAAGGTTGTTTTGTTTGGCTTAAAAGATGCATCTTTGTATCACCATGAGACAAGCCAGTGAGACTATTGAGATAATATGACTTAATTCCCTATTAATTATGAGGCATTCTGTTTGTTTGACTTCTAGCCTTCCTCATAAGTTAAAGGATAACATCACTGAGCAGCAGATCTGTTGCAGTATTGAGAAGAGTATGATTACTGGAATTTTTAGAGGGTGTGACCTAGTACATTTAATCAGATTGTAAAATGCAGATAGTATCTCACATTCAATAATCTTGCAAAAATTTGAAGATTCACTTGCTAGTTTAATGGACTGGAATGCATAGAGAGAGATTTCCAAGAGGCAAACCAGATTGTTGCAGGATTTTTAGTTACAGTCTCAAGAAATGTGTTTTTTTTTTTTGTATAATGTAGCTTGGATTTATGTTTTTTGCCTGTAACTTAAACCTGTACCAGTATTAGCATAATTAGATATTGGCTGTGTCTAATGTTTGGTTGTTTAGTTTTTGTGTGTGAGATCAATGAGCTATCTAAGCGGGGACTCCTCACGAAATCACTCTGATACATTCAGGACTGTTTTTCCCTCAAAACTCTACTTTGACTGCACAGTCCAAAGTTAATTCATGTAATTTGTAGACATGTCAAGTTCACTGTTAAGTTCTGAAAAAGTTTCACGTATTGGAGATGAAAGAGCTTAACACTTTGAACAGTGTCAGCATTAGGTGAAATGGCCCCCCCTGTGCACATCCCATGATGCCCCCAGCCCTCCTACACATTATCCAGATTACATTTTTCCCAACCTTTTTTCACATTTTGTCTACTCTGCAGCTTTTTCCCTTTTCCTGCATCATTTCAAGACACAGTGAATGAGACTGCACTGTTATTACTGTGGAGGATGTAAGTAACTTGAGTTGGTGGTTGCTAGGCACTCACAAGTCATGCTGTTTTAGATGCTCCAAGGTGCATTTCTATATTTTTTTCATCCAATGAAAACCCGAACAAGAATCATAATTAAAGAAAGAAATTCAGAATTCTTCTTTGGCTTTGTTTTTTCTTGTATCCTTCTAACTGGCCAAGAGTGCTGTGTAATGTTGATGAAATAAATAAATGAATTAAGCCTGGTGTCTGGATCCCTGTCCCCCCCCCCCCCCCCCCAGAAAACACGACAATATAGATGCTCCAAGATGCATTTTAGAGCTTTTTTCTCACCTTTGATCACATTGCAACCTGAACAAAAACTTGAGTTAGGAAAGACATTCTTATTTTTTCTTTCAATGGATATACAAGTTATGTCTGATAAAATAGTACTTCACAATAAACTGAGAAGACATGCTTGTGAGTATAGATAAATCATATCTGCAAATAGTGCCTCCCTACTCACTCTGCCCCCTGGGAAAAAAAAAAGAAAGCCACCTTCTGTACATCCTTCTGGTGTTAGATTGGGATGACAAACTGCCACACACCTATATTTCATGCTGCTGTCAAACATATGTACAACATGTTTGCCTTTTGGAGGTAGGGGTAAGGAGATTCCTTCTGTGTACACTTGCATCTCAGACTGGGATGAAACTGAAATAAACCAAACACAGTACCATATTTCAATCTTTTGCTGTCACACACAATATAAGCTGCATACCTTTTAACCCTGACTCCCCAAGAGATAGCTAGAAAAGTGAAAATATAACAATCACAGTGATGTAGTCAAACTTAATACTCTTAAACAGTATACTACCCCTAGTGTAACTATAGTGTCCATCTGTGCATGTGTCTGAGGTCTGTGAGGAAGATAGAGAAATAATGACCACATACCATCCCCATGTGGTCAGGGATACAGATAATAGGCAAGACCGGGCTGGAATTTATTGGAGAAAACTGGCAAAGGAACCAAGGTATTGGGAGCAAATAACTAGAAAGAGAAGGGTAATAGAATGGGAAGATGCCAAGATTTTATTTGGACTGCAAGTAAAAGATTGCCTTCCCTATCAAGGGTTGATATCGGAGTATAGGCAAAGAGAAAGAAATGGGGGGCTCCTAAGTGAAAGACCAGCACTGGTAGAGTTTTTAATAGAATCTAGAACAGAAGCTGCCTTTTAAAAAAGGAATAATTACTAAAGCATGTAAAACATTGCATGATAATTATAAGAATCAATCAGAGGAGCTTAGAAAGTCTTGGGAAGAGAGACTGGATAAGCAATTCACAAAGAGACAATGGGGGAATATGTGTACATCTCCCAAATATGTAACAAAGTCTAGAATATTTAGGATATTTGCTTGGAACTGTTTACATAGGTATTTTTATACCCCAAGTAGACTCCAAAGAAATTTTCCTCAGGCTGATAGCAAATGTTTGAGGTGTGACAGGCAGGGAAGAGGTAGCTGAGAACATGTTTTTGGAAGTGTGATGAGCTGGCAGACTTTTGGGATTGCTCTGTCAGAGATGCTGGGTGAGTGGATTGGACTGACTGGGGAGATGATTTTTTTGAGTCATGCTACAAAATCGGAATTGCCTAGACATAGTAAAGCCTTGCTGAGTCTAATTGTGGTGGCTACCAAAAAAGCAATTTCTAGAAAATGGAAATGAAAGTCTAGACCAACTTTATTACAAGTAGTGAATATAGTAACAGAGATAAAACAACTGGAATTGGGATCTTTAGAAAAGGGACGGAGCAAACTACATAAGAAAAAAATGGGAATTATGGGAGCAATGTGCAGAGCAGAAACTAGGTTTAAGAGGCAGAATTTGAATGAGTTATATAATGCTTAACTGACCATGACTGGATGGTTTAAGTGATGTATACTGTTTATAACTACAGTTGTTTCAGTGGTGTCTGATGTAAACTGTTATCAACTAAAGTGATATTTTGTATGTTTTTTCATTTATATAAATGTAAGATTGCCTTTGTCATATGTGTAAATTTAATAAAGATGTCTGGGACAAAAAAAAAACAAACTACAGCAACAGTCTTTACAGACCTCTGAGCAGGGCTAGTTTTAGACTAGTTTTGTTTTTGGTCAGGGGCCAGTACTAAGCCTGCGTCAGAATCCACTTATACAAACTGGGAGGTGTGGGCCGCTAGCATCCCTAGAAGTTCTGAAGAATTGTCTGTTTTTGTGATGCATTTTTATGTCTTATTTTTTGAGAGATAGTAAATTGCTAACTATTCCTTTTTCTTTTTCTTCTTCTTTTTTTTTTTTTTACTGCTACCAGAAAAGTTTTGTATGTGCTTGGCAATATTTTGCATGTCCACAGTTAAAAGTTGGTCATATTTTTTTGTCACACACACACACACACACACACACACACACACACACACACACACACACACACACTGCCATTGACAAGCCATGTGTGTCACAAGAAGCACAGATGCATAATCGCATGCTATACACTTTCCTACAGGCAAACAGGAGGAACTCTATTTCACCTAGGTCATGCCTGTGGTGTGTTGGAGGAAACCAGAACATACTTGTAAACCTACACAGAAATAGGGAAGGCATGCATAAGATGCCACAGTGTTAGAAAAATAGAATAGTAATATGCATGCTTAGTGCATTTGAGGTTTAAAAGGGGTAATACATTTATTCTGTTCACACTGCATGAATCTGTACAGCTATTAGAAACTTAACAAGAGACATTTCATTTCTGCTGATGACAGGAAACTTAACAAAGAGATATTTAATTTCTGCTTATACCATGAGAAAATATGCAGCTGCTAGAAGCTTTGATAAAGAAAACAATAGATGCTTGAAAGTATAAACCATAGTCAGCATTACTTGTACTAAAGCTAGAAATGTACCTTGAATCTAGACAAAATGTAACACTTGCATTAGAACTGTACAATTGAAGAATTGAAAAGTTAAGGTGGGCTAAAATAAGCCCAAGGTCAGGTTGTTTTTCTCAATGTTTTTGCAAGACAGCAAATAATCCAACCATGTCAGCAATAAGTCTGATAATTTCTGTGAAACATACAGAAAGTTGCGTCCAACTATGTCAGCAATAGAATAGTAACATTTTGTGTGTGACATGAAGAGAACTGTAGAAGAATACTGATCATCGAAGAGCCAGACAAATCCTGTACCTACATTTTTATTTATTTATTTTTTTTTTATTTTACATTTGTTGACCGGGCTAGTCCAGCTGGATATATGTCCATTTTCAGTGGAGGCCCGGGGAGATAAGCTCCAAACTTGAACATTAAAGTGAAAAATAATAGAAAATCTTGCTAAATACATAAAGTAACAAGATAGATTCAAACATTATAAATTGTGGCATAGTAGTAACATATAAACATACAGTAGTTAGAGAAAAACGACAAAAAAAAAAAAAAATTAACATGTGATATACAATGGAGAATACTATCATAATGTACAGAGAGAAAGGATACAGGAAAGTAGGAAAATGGCAGTATATTGCACTTTTTTTTTTAAATAAAAAATTAGAAGGAGATGTAAATCAGTGAATGCAAAAAAATGAATAGATTTTGGGTTCTAAAGATGAGGGGTTTAGTCAGGGGTCAAGAAAATAAGTCAGGATTAGTACAGGGGCAGAACCATTGTGTTTTAAGGTAGAGCCTGAGTTTCTCTTTGAAGAGAGGTTTTGAGGGAATAGTAGAAAGTTCAGAGGGAAGCAAGTTCCAATCTTTACCAACAGTGTTAGAGAAAAGGGAATCTCCGGCCCTGTTTACTTTGTCAATATTTACAAGAAGTTTGTGTGCAGAACTTGGGGACTTTAGGTTATAGTAGGGTTGTATAAGAGTAGATAGGTATAGGTGTTAAACAAGGTTGATAAAGAATTTGATGGGCTATGCCTAGTTGATTACATTTTAGTTGCTGTTGAAATTCAAGCCAGCCTAGTTGTTTTAGATTAGTACAGTGGTGGATTCTGTAAGGGTTGCCTGTGGCAAATCTGGCTATGTTGTGGTAGGTACATGCTTTGTCTCCTTGCTGCAAGTAATCAAGGGTGCCTTGCTTGAACCTAACATGCATTGGTCTTTGAAGTTTTTTCCTTTTACAGATTGGTCCTTCGGACCGGAACCCTCTCTTCACCTCGTATCAGACGGCCAGGTGGTTGAAACCGTACGGGGAAGAAACCAAATCTGTTCTTCTTATATGGAAAGTCCTCCGACTGAATTGTCGTTCAAAAGAGGCCAGCCACTTTCTGATCTGTGACTGAAGGACAGGTCTCCGCGAATCGGTGATCAATCACGTAGGCTCAGGTAAGGTGAATCTACTTTTTTCTGTTTTCTGTTTTAGATCAGGGACTAGATGTGTATTGTTTTTGTCAGATTGTATTTTTGCAAATCAGGGACAAGAAAGATTACCGTCTTGTCACGTTACTTAACTATCAAAGGGTAAAACAAAATGGGTAATAATTGCACAAAAAGACCCCAAAACCCGTCGTTAACGGAAGACGCCAAATGTATGCAGTCGCAGCGCGCCGACAATATTAGATACTATTCAAAATGGGTTAATAAATACGAATTCAGAAAATTAGAAAAATCCTCGCTTATCAAACTTATCAAACAGCTCAAAAACGATTCAAAAGGTCGGGTAAAAAAGCAATGTTGATTAGGAATTCCTCAGGCACACAGGTGGCTGGAGGAAGTAAACTGTAGGGAACAAAAGAACAAAGATTCAAAAGCAATGTTTTTAGATAGGGAGGATAATAACTTAGTAATAGCATCAGCACAGGCAAGTGAACAGATTAGTCCACCCCCACTATATCCTGCGGTCACTGAAGATAGAGATAGTGTGAAATTAAAACTGACCAAAATTAGAGATCCCATCGGGACCAGGTCCCGAACAAAGTCAGGTAATTCAGAAGATGGTATAGAATTATAGAAAATAGTTAAGAATTCACGATCTATAGGTGAAGAAATATGCCCGCTTATAGAAGTACCCAATCCTCAGGCAGGTCAAGACAATCAGGACCCAACTATCTTAGTGTATAGACCTTGGACTCCGGAAGATATCCGGAAAGTCACTGAGGGAATTCCCCATCCAAAGGTTAATTTCAGAAAATTCTCAGATTTACAAGGAATGAGGTTGAGTTATAACCTGAATGGAGAATAAATAGAAAAAGTAGTTAGACAAATTGTAGGGCCAGATTGGTATATGATTAGTGGGAAATGGAATCCCCGTGACACTGCACAAAGACCCTTTCCACACAGCAGCGCATAATTAGACACCAGAGTAAAAGGTCTTACAGACCGCATCTCTGAAAAATAGAAACCTAGGGCAGACTGGACTTGCATTAATCAATGCATCCAACAAGAAGTTGAAACAATTGATCGGTATTATGCCAGATTGTTAGTATGTTTTAATAACCACCGTGGAATGCAGGTTGCTGAAGATCAAACACAAGATTCCCCATATGAACAGCAGTTAAAGAATGCATTTTTAAAAGGCAGTAGCACGCCTATAAAGCAGTTTTTATTACAAAACACATACGGTAGACCATCGTACAAGCGTTGGTTACAATCATTGCTTGACTATGCTGGGCATGCTGAGAAAGGCATTTTAATAGCAAAAGAAAAAGAAGTTTTCAAGTATTTTCTGTAGAAGATGGAGCAGAAGTTTATGTAGTACATTCTGGGAAGAAGGGCAAGAAAAACACGCAGGGAAATAAACAATCTGATCAGCGATCAGAGGACTTTGAAGGGCGGAAAAAAAGGGGAGAATGTTTTAAATGCAGTAAAAAAGGGACATTTGTCAAGGGATTGCAAGAAAAACAAAAAGGCAACAACGGAAGATAAGGAGGGTGAGGACAGTCAAGAATCACTAGAAGGGGCTAGCGAAGAAAGGACAAATGAGATTGTGATAGGGAGTAGAGGAAGTGCAGGAAGTTGAGTGACAATGAGAGAAAAATGAAATATTAGACCCACTAGCTTTATTGGGAGCTTGGAGCTCTATTTACCAGACCGCGAACCAGAAGTTACACTCTTGGTAGAAGGGAGGAGAGGTCACATTTTTTGTGTGACTCTGGCATCACGTAAACCTCCTGATACATCCTCTCCAAACTGCCAGAAAACAGAAGTCACCTGATTACATACTGGTCAAAGCAGCTAATGGACAGCTGTATTTTGGGGAGCCTCGCTCCCGTAACATTGCAATAACGGGATCAGTTTCAGGATTGACACAAAGAAGTTGCAAAGTGGTTTCCTGCAAAATGCTCAGTAAACCTCTTTGGGCAGAGACCTCATGCAGCTATTCCGAGGCTTAGCAGTACTCCCAACCATGCAGGAGTATGGGAAGCACAGCGACAGATTAACACCTTTATTGTACCAATGGAGGGTGAAATGTTTTATTGGTACAGCCAGGACCTGGTTACGACTGGTCCAGGGACTGTGACCAAAGAGTTGATGAATCTAGCCATCAGCAAGATGTCATTCAAGGATGCATATGCAGGCCTAACAAATGGGTTGTCCTGCCTCAGGCAGCCCTTCGGTCGACTTGGATTCCAAGAATCTGGAGTCTGGCCTGCGGCTGATGTGCAGCACTTCACCCAACGTCATAGCTGCTTGGGTATAAAGGCATCAGCTTATCGCCATTTTTTCCTCAGTCTTTCTTGCCGCGCGGTGCCCGAAGGCAGAAGCTGTTTCAAAGTGCATAGTGCTAGTTTGGTTAGATCCAGAGATTTCAGCGTATCCGAAGACTTCCTGAAAAGCTAAAGTACCGCGTTGGGGACTCTTTCTTGCCTCAGCCGATGTCAGACAAAGTAAATAATTGGTATTTAACTGTGGGAACAAATACCTCATAAGGATTTCCACTCTTATTGCCTTCCTTGCTTTAGGCCCAGACCACCATGGCGTATCAGCTTGTTTAGCCTGTGCTGCTGGCCTTCAACCGACGGACTCTCAGGCGTCGGTGGAGGACTTGTCAAAGAGTTTTTGGCTCCACTTTTGCGCTATAAAATGCCGAATCTGAGACTCAACTACTCATTTAGCTAAGCGCCAAAGAAAAGGACCGACACTCAGCGGCCCAGCGTTTCGGCTGAAACCATCAAGTTAGGGTCCTACGCCATTGAGTGTCTCAGGTTTTGGCCTGCTGAAACCGAGAACCTCTCGATGCCTCCTGTCAGCCCGAGAAAGCATGCCTCCGATAACCGAGGAGCCACACAGGCCATGGCTGAGTTGAAGTACAGAAATTCCTGCTGAAGTAGCAGGCACACAAGAGTTGTCTACGACACCATTCCTGTTGGACATCTCTACTCCTGCGCGACGTGGGGCAGCTAAGGACCTGCTTCTATGGCTCTATCAAGGCCTTTTCCAGGAGCTTTCACAAAGCAGCCAAACTTTCCAAGGCTGCCTTACTCTTCAAAAGCTCCCACTCTCACAGGCCTACCTCAAGTTCCCCAGATTCTCAGCCTTGCTGAGACCTTATTTCTCTGATCAGGTGGAACCCAACTTCACCCAGACAGGGCCTCACAAACCCCTCCTGAAAAGAGAGGCCTAGGACTGAACCCCCTGAACCTCTGTCCTCCTGACTACTCCTCAGGATGGTTTCAGAGGTAGCCGGACTCTACATCAGGAAGGCCTGTCTGTAACTCATACACTCTGTGAGGGATTCTGATGCAGAAGATTCCATTCCTTCTGCCTCACCTCAGAAGTTAATTTTCTTTTGGGGAAACCCTACACTCAATGAGGAACACTTCCAATGGCAGGGTCAGGGATTTTTCTGATTCAGGAAAAGGCTAAGGACTTTTTTACACTTTACCACAGCATAGGCCTTTAGCCATTCCACCTGTACTATCAGTTGTTGATGATGCATACAATGATGCCAGTACTGCCCTGATTCACCTGTCTTCCCCGGCCCCTGCTAAGCCTGATAGATACTACAGGGTCCCGGATTCTCACTACCACTTGTACAAGTTGCCTGGCGCTGCAGACCCAGAAACCATTTCTTCAGGGCCCTAAAAGGTGTTGCTCAGCTGCCTCTGCCAAAACCCACTACCATCTGAAAAGAGGAATCTAGAGCATTAGAGAGATGGGGTAAAAAGGTTTATACATCTGCTATAACCTGTCAATT
>NC_056726.1:971570122-971593370 GCF_019279795.1 Protopterus annectens | reverse complement strand
ATACTTGCCTGAGCATTTCCCGTGAATAGTACATTAATGCCCACTGTGAGGATGCCCAGGAGTGAACACAGTATACACTATAAAGATTCTGTCTCAGAGTGCCTGAGAATACTGGTTTGGATACCACAGGAAGAGCTAAAGACTGCTGCTGGTGATAGGAAATGACACTGGTCAGCTTGTCACTGCCACGTCTTTCTCTAGGACCAATGAATGGATTACTGACATGTACAATGGTGCCATATGATGCCTTTCTTTCAGCATTTGTTAAGATTGTGATTCATCTCTGCAGTTATAGAAATTGTATTCTTCATCATTTCAAAGTTTACAGGTGCTTAATAGACTGGTTTGTTTTCAAGTCGATAGAGTACTGCTGGTATGGGCAGTTAGCAATGTTACCAATGTAATGGGCAGTTAGCAGTGCTACCTATGTAATTACTACTCATTCAGCAGATCTTCCACTGCTAGACATGCACACAGACACCCTGATCACACTCCAGATAATATGGTTGAAATGTGCTGTAAAATCTTTTTCTTATGAGCAGCCTCCCACATCGCATTTGCAGCCTGTGATTATTTATCCATATACTGAAGCATGAATGTGAATAGTTATGAGAACTTGAAGGAATGTATGTCTGAACATAGAACACCAAATCTAAACTTCTACTTCAAAAATCCAGTTGCAGGATCCTTTTAAAAGGTTTTCATGATTCAAAATCTTAGGGTGTGAAATGGAATTGTAATAAAGCTTGCCAAACCAAGGGTACTTCCCTCTAAACTCTTCAAAGCTGTTAATATTTTTAACTCAAGAATGGTCTCCTAACTGCCATTAGAAAGGCAGTTGAAGAAGCATCTCTTGATTTAATGATACATGCTGAGTATGTTGTGATTGATGCCTTCATCTTAAAAGGCACTATATAAATATAATCTGACAGAGAACTATAGGTGGGGTCTTTTTCTTCCACACTTATTACACAGGACCACTGAGTATGTTGGAGTAATCCAATTTAAGCAGGGACTTCCAGTTGCTATGTGCTGTATATTTGGGGAAAGTTATAAATATTGTATGACTAGCACTGTAGGCATGGTAATGGTGTTGTATTAGGTTGTGCATGTTGTTAGGCCAATTCATTGATGTGACCTCATTATTGTCTTCCTTTCAGTGTCCTCTGCACTTTGCTATGTCATGAGGCAGGGTCAGTCATATGAGACTATAGCTGTTCCTGCCACACACACACACACACACACACACACACACACACACACACACACACACACACACACGCACAAACACACACACACACACACACACACACACACACACACACACACACACACACACACACACACACACACACACCTTGACTTTACCTTTAGACAGAACCCTTTCTTTTCTATTGTGTTGTATCTTTAAGCAGACTCACTGATGTCAAATGAGTGCCCAAGCAACAGTGTCGTACTGCACCGACAGTGTCATACTGCACTGACAGTGTCATACGGCACCGACAATGTCATACTGCACCAACAGTGTCGTGGATGTTAGGTGAATAGTGCACATCTGCATACCTCTCAACTGTACAGATTTTTGCAGAATGTCCAGATTTTTGCCTCATATTTCTGGTCTGTTTTTCATAAAACTGTGGTTTTCTGTCAAATTATTGGCAAGTCATTAAATATTGAAGATGAAAATAATGTCAGGCACTTGAATTTCAGACTTCACATCCTTGAAAAATTCATGCTAAAGGAAAGCCTATTCTATCAACTTTCTAAGTTTGTACGAGCAACATTTAAAAATGGTCCCTATTTTTGAGTCTTTGTCCCCCCATTATTTATGGCTTTGTCCAGATTTCCTGCTGTAAGAGGTTGAGAGGTATGCACATCTGTCATGGCCTTCTCTTCCAAAGTACTGTCTCTCATTCTTATGCATTGTCATTGTCAGGCACCACCTGGTTACTGTATGAGAAACAGAAGTCTAGTATGCTGTCATTAAGCAGGATTACCCATGTCGCATATCACAACTTGCATGCAGTAAATACTGACAATAACTAGGAATATGCTTTCTAGTACCATGTATTTGTAAAGGTCTACAATTAATGCTTCCTGTCTCTACTACAGATTGTGGTCGCCAACTGGATAGATGTACCGTTCATCACTTAGATGAATTTGTAGGTATCACACTAACCCTAGCTAACATACTGTACACTGTACAATGGTGCTGTAGCATTCCTCGTTTCTCATGTTCCAGTATGCAATTTGTTCGCACAGGTGTGTATACTTGTACAGTAACACAAAGGGTAAATGTACTAAGGCTGTACTGCTTATGACTGGAATGTCAAATCTAGATGCTGTATATCTTGCAAAGCAAGAGTTTGGTTAATAAATATTAAATATAAAACAACATGTAAACATTTTTACTAACATTAAAGTTCCTACTAGTTGGACAAGACGTTTCCATTAGCTTGATGCCTTTTCTGTTTTCCATGCTTTTCATGTTTTTATGTTTTGTATTTTTATTTTTTATTTTCTATTTTTTATTTTTTATTTTTTATTCATTTTTGTTTTTATATGTTTTTACACGTATTTGTATTGTGTCTCCTTCAAATGAAATTTTGATGTAATTTCCTGTTGAATAACATGTGATATGGAGATGGTGTTTTATTGGTACTTTGTGATTGAGTTTATAGTATTTAAGTGATTTGAATTTTTTTTATTTTGTTAAAGTCTGATGAAGCATTCTAAGTAATGTGAAAGCGCTTACTTATTCGAATAAAGGAATTTTTTGCTATCTGTCTGGTTTGCTTCAATAGTTGTGGCGTATCTACCTCTCTTGCTTTGGATTATTTTTGCTTTTTGTGAGGAGATACTTTACCCTGTGTTTGTTCTTCATTTGAAAGTTCACAGACAATTGCAAGTTGGCAGCCATTATTAACTCCCCAAGGAATGTTGACATCCTACAGAAAGGACTCACTGAGACCAACGACTGTAGTCAGAACCATGGCCTTAAGCTCAATGCTAAAAAATGTGTTGTCATCACCTTTGGAAAAAAAAACAGTTCCTATGAATTACCACATCGATGGTAGTCCACTGAACACAGAAGGCATTATAAGAGATCTGGGAACACAGGTTGACAGCAACCTCTCTTCTGACCACCACATTGCCACTGTGGTCAGAAAGTCCTTTTTTGTGGCACATCTCATTACTAAGGATTTTGCATCCAGGAAGAAAAAGGCCATTGTCTCCCTCTACTCTTCCCTCATTAGGCCAATCATCGAGTACAGTGCCGCATTTGGCATGTACCTCACTAGACACCTGCAACAACTGGAGAGGCCACAAAAGTACATCACAAAGAGGATCCTAGGCGTTAAACACTTGACCTATATGGACAGACTCAAAAACCTCCAACTATTCTCTGTCTCATATTACCTACTTCGAGGTGTTCTCTGCTTGACATAGAAAGCCAAGTCTGACCCAGCTCTGTTAGAAATGTTACATCTAAAGAAATCCCAATCCCTCTGCACCACATACTCCAGAGACCTCAACCTCATTATCACAATCACCAGAACATGCTGGAGGGACAGGTTCATAACCCAGAGACTGCCCATGCTATGGAATAGACTTTCCATACATGTCAAACAGAGCACCTCACTGGCCCTCTTCAAGAGAAATCTTGATGAGTGGATGGGAAATAGAAAATTCACCCCAGGGATCACTCCATTGGCTCTACTCAACAGAGGCACTGGGAACTAAGGTCAGGTGTCACAATGCCAGGGTAATCCTATGGGCTATGCTTGTAAAGGCTCCAGGGCCATTAGCCTAGTACACACCTATGAACCTATGAGAGACAATGTCAAAGGCTTCAGCAAGGTCCAAATTAGCAGACTGGACTGTATGCCAATTATCCATGGCCTCAATAACCCTTACATAGAACTCAGTCAGGTTGAGTAAGCAAGCTCTGCCTTTTACAAAGCTAAACTGCATTACTAAAAGTATGAGATACAAACTAAGTATGTTATTTCAGCTTCAAAAGAATACCACTTGGGACAAAAGAGGACTTGTGATAAGTGCCATTAAAACTCTGACGTGCATAAAAGACTTCAAATACGGAATAATGGCTTACTCAAAGTTAATTCTTAAATGACCATATTGGGCTTAGACATGCACGCAAATACTTTAATAAAATTAACACTTAGTTTCTTTTGCTTATTTATATCAAGTGAAGAAAGCATTTCGTACCCAAAGCAGCTCAGCTACTGTGGCTGTATAGATTAAGGGTAGGACTTTACTGATGCTTGTAGAAGAGTCATTTCTAAACAAATAAATTCTGATGAAAAAGTGCATATAATGTTTTCTAGTTTCTGTATATTAATTTGGTATTAAACAAAGTGAAATATACAGGTACTAGCTGCAATGAACTGCATAATTCATGTTACAGAAAAGTTATCCTAAAATTATTTGATAAAATGTTATCCTCCTCTGAGTTCAACAACAACAAAAACAACCTTATTGTGTATTATATCCGAGAATTTCATACATAGCAGATTAACTGAACTCTTTATATGTTAAGGGGATTTATAACTTTAGTGTTTTTGTTTGTGGATTTTTTTTTAAAGTGCAAAATATGTAATATGCATGCATGTATGTATGATATTGCCAGTTACTAAATGTGTCAAAATTACATAAGTCATATTTCAAGTACAATGTTTACAATGTAACCGTGCTGACTAAATGCAAATAACTAATCTATGTGTCTTAACCATTTTGCATACTCATGATGTTAATGGGGAATATAAGTGGATAGTTATATGCCATCTACCATGAGAACGTCTACGCTTTGTCAAGTCAAAAAAGGGGTAATCTTGAGACATCTTTGCAGATACAATAAGTTTAAGTTATAAAGCAGTTAAATAAACAGTTAAACGTTTGAACAACACAGCAGGAAGCAAAGCAGTAAAACAGTCCTTTATATGCATGCACCAATGGCTTAGATGGTCAAAGCTCTGACTATGTCCCTAGTGACCTGAGTTCAAATTTCAGCTCAGACACTTGACAGCATAGACAGAGATGATGGACGTGCCTGTCCTGGTGTGTACACATACTCAGACTCATCCTTGTGTAGGTTGAAGACATGCAGAGGCAGTGTCTTCAGGGGCAGGCCTGAGGCTGAGTCACACACAAAGGTGTGGATAATATGACTGTGTGTCCCATTCCATGCCTTTTCCTAGGACAGCACGTGTACACAGAGGGAGTAGGTCCTTAGGAAGAAAACACTCTTCGCCATCAGTATGACACTATCCCATAACACTCTTTGGCATCAGTATGACACTATCCCATGATGAGTCAGTCAGCTGGCAGGCCTTAACTATAGCTTGATGTTACTCCAGAGGAAGCTAGTTGGGTTCTATAGACCTGGTGAATGAGGACAAACCCTGGCAACATCCCATCATCAGTTGCTAGGAGCCAAAAGTGATGCAAAAAATGTCCTTTGCAAGGGATCAAGTCATGTTTCTGTATGTAAAGCAGATAGCACCCAGTTTTGTTCACCCCTGATACCTTTGCCTGTATTTAATATAGGATCATAAATCATTTGAGGCACTAGTTTCAAGTTACATTTTTCACCTTATAGCCCATTTCTTACCACAGAATAGCCAAGAAGCATATAACTAAATTGATTTCAGGAGATTAGGACTCTAAAGACTAAGGGCCAGATTCACGAAGCCTCCGTGTAAGAGTCATAACTCTTACACGGAGGCTGCAGTTAAACGGTGTGATGTCAGCATGTCATGCATATGCATGAGGTGCATGAGGCATGCTGAATCACACTAGTAACTCTTACACGGTCCATGTAAGAGAGTAGGGGGCGTGTCTGTAGGCTAAGCCCTGCAAGCGGACACGCCCCCGGAAGACTAGAATGGCTGAAAGTAAACAGCCACAAGAGAGGCCATGGAAATGTGAATAAACACACTACACAACACATGCCCCGACAGACCATCAGTGTATAAAGTGAAGAGATGTTATAAAATTAAATTAAAACCTGTTTTATTTTTTTTAAACCCTGTAAATGTTTGCTACTGTGTGCGCTCGTGTGCGCGGGTGTGCTACTAGCGCAATTGCAGTTAGCAGTCAGTAGAAAAGGATATAAAAACTAAATATGCAAAGTAAGCCAAGAAGTAATAGCTTAGCGGTAGAGTTGCTGGCCTAAGAGTAGGCAGGCAGGGTTCGATCCCCTACAACAACCTTTTTTTTTTGTAAATAAGCACTAAAAAGCCCCCTGACAGTATTGTACAAATGTAAAAGTATTCCCTTTTGTAAAATGGAATGAAATGGAGCATATATTTTGAAGTAACACAATAATAAAAATAGTCAGAAATGTACTGATAGCTAAACTGCTGTGAGACAGACTGCCCGTAGCTGAGTAGTGTATAAAAAGCTGCAAACTGCGTGCCCGTTGCTAAGCACCGGTTTAACAGGCTGAAACTGTTTGCAACTAGCTGTGCTTAGCTGAACATGTGTGTCACTAGCCAATTAAGGTTTATCCCAGCACACCGTTGCGCTCCCACAAGCTAACTGCCAGTGCTTGCGTTAGCTCCAGCAAGAAGCGCAGACCTGCTTTTAAGTGCTTAAAAGTGCTTTTGGCATGTTTGATTGACAGGTCTCAACTCATTTCTGCCAGGAAAATCAAAAATCAGCTGCTATATTCGAACCCAGGATACCATGCACTAGAGTCAAGGTACTAAACCACTAAGCCATGACAGCAATACCTAGAAATGCAGAAATAGCATATATATGGGATAAAATCCAGAATGGTGCATGATAAAGCATTTTCAGTGAAGTAGATACAATTCCAAAACGGCCAATCAGAGAAATGTGCGGGAAAAGTGGCATATATAAGCCCCATAGGCGGGAATACACAGCAGAAACGATTGTAGAACAGACCTGCAGTCAGAATGAGTGGAGTAGGTGAGGGACGTTGCTTTCGTGCACAGCGTTGGGGCGTTGAGGAGTCCAGATACATGGTCTGGCTCCTTGTCCATCATCACAAGGCCCAACTCATGCAGGGCCAGGTCTCATGGGGAGCGTATAGGGCAGAGGCATGGGACCAGTTGGCTCGTGATCTGACCAGTGCTACTGGCATTCCACGCACTGGTGAGCAGGTCCATCACCACCATGCGGACCTGAAGTGACGCAAGCAAGACCAGTTGACCGAATGGATCCAGGAGGCCCGGGATATGCCCAACGCCCCACTACTGAGTAAGTTACATTTTGCTTATGTATTTAAGGATTTCAACTGGCTGATACCATGGAGTTGTATAGTCCAATATTACTTCTTTCGTATTACAGCTGCAGGTGTCCGCTCTGCGAACCGCGAGATGTATGCCCATAGGCTGGTGCGGCTGCGCCACCATGCAGGTTAGTAACCCCACCCATTACTTGTAAATAAATATTATACTGTAGCATGTATCAGAACACTGCAGTGTACTGATTAAAAGTAATATAATGTGCAAGCAAGAATTGAAAGTCTGCAGGTATGGCTGCAACAAGTTCATCAGTATGCAAGTGTAACTGGAAATATAATTGATAGAATTAAACAGTGCTGTAATACAGATGTCCCACCATTAATTAAATATAGTGTAACCTGCAGTAGTCTCAAGAGTACAGCTTCAGAATCTGAGGTAGTCATATGTGAGATATATCCCCTGTTGAAATGCTGAATCATGACAGAAGTGAGGCTATTGGAAAGTGTTTGAATCACCACCAGTCTAACATGTGAACAAAGCCTAGAAGTACCAACCTGAACTGTGAAGTTGCAGGATGTGTGAGAGTGACAGAAAGGGTCATGTATGAATAAATAAAGTAGTAATAACCACTGAATATAGTAGCCCCAGTGTGTTTCTACAGAACTAAATGCATGTGGGAAGTACATCTTAATATCCCAAACTGATTTCAGTGTGTCAGAATCTGGAATGTCTAGGCCAAATTCTGTATATGGTGATCACAGTAAACAATTTGCAGATAGAATGAATGATTATCTGACAGACTAAACAGCCATAGTTGTCCCCTGTCCTGTCATCAAAGTGTAGCAGGATGATGTATCTGATCAGATTCGAAATAAGTAGGATAGTGATGTATTTGTAACAGGTGTAGCATGACAGTCAAATAAAAATTATTCTGAAACATCAGCCTCAACTTAATTGTGTACCTATTACAAATGTAAATCAATGTGTAACATATGAATGTGTCATCACTTTCTATATCCACCCAACCCTATAATTCCATATAACAACACCCACTAAATAATGGTATGTGAACATTTCATTAATCATGGACATTTGTCTGTTTCAAAAATATATGCATGTCTGTTTGTGCATGTGCCCTGTTCATACCTGCAAATTTGATGGCCTGTTGCCATTAATCAACCCTGCATGTTGTTTGACTGTGTATTTCTGTTCAAATAATGCATGTGATATTGATATGCCCCTTGTTCAATGGTGTTAATATCTGGGTGTTTGTTTGATGGGAATACCAATGCATGCTGTTACAACTAATCTGAATGGAATAAAATGCCACTAACCCAAACTAACATAACTACTCACAAACCTAGAACGCTTGGGAAGGCAGGTCCCAGCGGACCCACCTTTCCCACCTCAGCTGGCGACTGCTCCTGGCACTAGTGCCCAGGCCGAACTTCCCTCCGGTGGCCCTGTGCCACCATCGGTGGAAGCGCTGCAGGGATGGGGCCCGTCCCCTGTGCAAGTGTGGCCGGAGGGGTTCGTCCACTCACCCTCCAAGGTGTCCGGACTGTGGTGCGAAGGGAGATCCAAGACTCTGTTCTTGGGCCCCTACGCCAGCTCGAGGCTCGTGTGGCACAGCTAACGGCCCCGGCCGTTGCCCCGCCTACACAGCCCCAAGCACAGCCCCTTCCTGGGCTGTGAAGGAACAGTGGCAACTGCCTATGGGTGGGGATATCAGTTCCACTGTTGCCATCTGTGGACTCATGCATCTCGGATATCCCAACCTCCGTCCCCATCAATTGTGTAACCCCCCCCATGTGTGTCATACACCGCCCCTGTATGCGTCTTGTCTGTCTTGTCTGTTAACCTACCCAACCTACCTCCCCAGCTATACCGACTTCCTTCACCTGACATACCACTCTCACCTGAATAAAAAAAGGGCACTCTGTACCCACAAAAAAATTACACCCCATACATAGCTGTCCATGTCGCACACATGTCTGCTTGACATTGAAACAGTTAATTACAATTGGCTCTACAACAAATATTAATGTTGTCCTGACACCTCTCTCAGGGTTGAAAGGTTTCCAATGTCTCACCAAAATACATGGAAATGCACAGCTGTTGCTGCCAAAGACATGGGCATCTATGGGCCTTACCTACATCCCTCCTGCAAATCCCACGCTTGTTTCCCTACTGTCTTACCCTCTTTGTGACCCCTTTTTCACCACTTTCCTGTCACCCTTTTTTCTTTTCTTTCAAAGAAAATAGCGGGTGTGCTTGTGTTAGCGGCGCTCACCGCCAGTGCACACGTGTGAGCTCTGAAAGCAAAGCGCAGACCTGGTTTAAAGTGCTTAAAAGTGCCTTTATGGCACTTTGATTGACAGGTCCTGTACTCAGTTTGAAAGTTTGCAAAGAAAAATAAATTCCCACTGTCAGTCTCGAACCCAGGACCTTGGTAACACTAGTCTGTATGACCTACCACTAAGCCATGCCTGCCTTACAAGAGCACACTGCTAAAATAAATATAACACGTAATAGTAGGAATCAGTATAAAGGCAATATAGGAGATGTACTATCCGAAGCATGTCAGGCAGAGTTGTAATGGCCAAATCACTGGATTCCCATACTAGTTCAGTGTTAACAGATACAGCCCTGCTACTTGTTAGCTTGTACATAATAAAGTAAGGTAATGTACATATATGAAGGTATGTATATCTACACATACATATATATAAATATATATTAATACATATGAAATATAGTTGTAGGTGTCAGTATCCATACACACTCACTACAGGAAACAGTGAAGATAAATGCAGCAACCAGAATCTGCAACACGGCCTGGCTCCTGTGAGACCTACTAACCCCTTTAACTGCTTAAAGGTGCCTCCAGCACTTTGATTGATAGGCCCTATACTCAAGTCAAAAGCAGAATATAAGCATACTAGTAGGCCCTACCACAAGACCATTGTAACACTAGTCTGTATGACCTACCACTAAGCCATGACTCTCATACAGGAATATAGTGCTAAATAAGTGGAACATGTAATAGTAGGAATGAAGATAAAGGCAATATAGTATGTCTACTACCCAAAGCATGTCAGGCAGACTTTTATAGTCCCAATTACTGGATTCCCATACTAGTGTAGTGTTAACAGAAACAGCCCTGCTAATTGTTAGCTTGTACCCAATAATGTCAGCTAATGTACATATATGAAAGTATGTATATGTACACAGATATATATATATATTTATATAGCAATACATATGACATATAGTTGTAGGTGTCAGTATGCATACACACTCACTACAGGGAACAGGCAAGAAATGCAGCAACCTGAATCTACAACACAGCATGAAGCATGGGAGATGTACTAACCTTCACACTCACAGAATACTGTCAACAGCATACCAGCATGGTCCACGCCCTACAATCTGAAAGGGCAACACCTATCTCACATACCCTTTTATAGCAGTGTCCTGAAATCACAGTGAGACATGCAATCAGTACACACCTGGCTGCATGCAATTAGCAGATGCTGCCTTACAATTGGTGCAGAGGCCATCACATGGACCTATGCAGATACCTACAAAAGCATTGAGTACCCACACTACACTCATGCAATACATTCATTGCACAAAACCTACAGAGAAAGAGAGAGAGAGAGACAGAGAGAGAAATCAAGCAAATATAAGGACAGCCAGCAGCAAAAGCAGCAGCAAGCAGCAAACAGCAAGCAGCAAGCAGCAAGCAGCAAGGAGCAAGCAGCAACAAGCACCACTGGCACAGCAACAGCTGCCACAAACACAGGTAATGCAAAGTAGCAGGTTAATCCTGTGTATACTGTGACACCTCCAAATGTATCATAGTTCACTATCTATAGGTATGCCATGAGATAGGTTGTGTGTACATAGTCCTGAAATATAAACATATGTAATATTGCTGTACATGTTGCCCATACATAACACTTCCATAGCTTAGAACACAAGGCCAGTTGTGCATATGATGCAGTAGTTCCCAGGGTCAGTAGAGGTTCCTCCTCATTGGTGTGGGACCATTGTGTATGTATGGCACTGTTCAGGTACATATCCTGTAGTATGGCCAGGGATTAATATCAGTCTGTCATGTGGTGCTATGTCCTCCAGGGGTGAATGTAGCACACATCCAGGGATACCATTTCGTAACAGTGATGCTATGTGTTCTGCAATGATGAGGGTGGCTCTTACCTGGACATGTGAGAGGATAGGGAGGTGACAGTCATCTGGGATAACTAATACCACATGTGTAGGAGAATGGGGGGGGGGGGTACCTGCACATAAACTGCCTGCAACAATGTTGCCAATATCCGTGCATTTGGTGAATGTGAAGCATCTTAACACTGCTGACCACAGATGCCTTGCTGTCATGTGAATCTGCCCTCTGCTGCAGTAGCCTCCTACTATTGTTATACAATATGCCTGTATCTGTAGTTCACTGGACAGGATTAATAAGTGGTGTGCAGTTGTTCTGGGTTAGATATGTGTGTGCACAGTACATGCAGTATGTGGGATGTCTGTGGTAAGCATATGCAAAGGTGCTGGCGTGTGTGTGTTGTGGCTTCTACTGGCCCAATGGGCTGCATGGATAGCATCACTGTCATAACTAGTGAATAACTGTGTAATTACATGCATACATAGCAAGGTAGTGTACTGTGCTTGTGGTGTTGTTCGGATATGTATATCCAGGCTGAGTAATGTGTGTCCACATCACAGGGTTGGATGGCAACACACATCCAGTATGTAGAGATGAACATCCAGAATGTGTCAGACGTGTCGCCTGTGCAGAAGTATCCAGCCATTACCTGTGCATCCCCCACAACACACACACATGCAACATATGGCAGAAGTACTATAGCAGTACACACATGTTCATAGGTTCATACTAGGCTATTTGTCCTTGGGCATTGGTAAGCCTAGTTGAATGTGTTTGTCTCTCGCCACCCAATTACTAGTTATGCTGCTATGTGTTACCTTACATGTGTTATTGGTACCACCACCTTCTCTTTTGTAATTTTGTTTGTATAGGGTGCTATCAACATCACTGCTTGTTAAGGGCAATGACCACCCTGCAGTGCATAGCCCCATGTGGCAAAAGCCACATCCCACCCCATCATTGTGCACACACACTAACCCCACCAACAGTAAAACACATACTTTCCATTTGCAAGATTCAAACCCATACCTAACTGTGTTATGACAGTAGAAACAGACACATTAGCAGAGTGTGCTATTTGCAGTAGTTGGAGAAATCCTTACTAATGCTGTACTTAGAGGGTGCTGACATCATCTGTGTGTAGGAGGAGGGATGTGCACCCTGTAGTGTGTTCTCCCAGTTGGCAAAAGGCAGTTAACCCTCCCCGCATAGTGCACACACATAAACCCCACTCATACTAACACACATACATTTCCTTTGCAGGATTCAAACCCCTACCTAACTACGTTATGACACTGGAGAAAGACACATTAGCAGAGCGTGCTATGCAAATTACTGGAGGACTTTACTACAGGTAATATAGTTATACAGTCCTGACATCATCAGTGTTTCAAAAGGGGGATCTGCATCCTGTACTGTACTGTCACAGTTGCTAATAGGGACATTTCCAACACACACATCGATGTGTTTGAGGTTTGCATATGTGGGGGATCCAGTACTCCAGTGTGATTAGTATATGGTTTGATTGCAACAATGAGGGATATACTCCCAGTGGTGAGCAGTTTGTACTCATGGTTGTGATGATCAGGTCTAGTATATCTGCCCCTCTTGTGAGAAGGTTGGTTACCTGTTCCATAGCCAAAGAATGTCTGATCTATGGGAACCCTAGAGCTTGGGTATTGTGGCTTGTGTAATGTTCACAGTCTATGTTTGGGTAGCTAACGTCACCCAGTATGATGGTGTCTGCAGAGTAATCTAAACTGTCCTGTGTCAGCAAGAAGGCTGTGTGGGAGTCCTGCGTTTGAGAGGGTGCTGTAAGAGCTCCTCTGTGTCTCTTTCCATGTGGTCCAGGGAGGTACTTCTCAGGTTGTTTGCACCAGCATGGACAATGTCTGCCTCATAGCTGTACTTGCTGTGGAGTGACCTGTGTGCCTGTGTTATGTGGCACATGCTATCACCCGACAAGTAGCTAACTGTGACCCTCACCTTGCTCTGTCTGGAGGGTGCACGCCTGTCAACAGCTCATGTCAAGCAAGTTCACACCCCTCATAAATGATGTGGAAACCTTCAAAGGCCCAAGGCCTGTTGAAAATATGGACCAGACTGCAGATACCTGTATAAAGGCATTCTATGGACACATTCAGGAATGCATGGATCATGAAGGCACATATGAAAGCATGACCCAATTCTCCAAAGGCAGATGTCCTGGGTGCTGGACACCAGCCATAAACACACTATACAATAGAAGGATGACGCCACTACATGATACAACAACCTCCCAAAATGTGAAGGCACCACTGATGAGTATTGGAAGACAACTACAGGCACCCATATGATTGTCTAAGGCCATCTTTGAAAGAGGATTCCACAAGCCACTGAGGATAATCACAAGGCTGCCTGTAGTTATGTTAGTAACCTGGGTGGTACTACCCAGATATGCTCAGAGGTAATCCAAGATGTCACACAAAATACAAAACACACAGACATTGCCATCATCCTAGTGGACAGGTTCAATGCTGCCTTCTCCCCCACCACACCAAAAGGGCAAATATGTCTCAGCACAGTGCTGCCCCTGACATCACAGATGCTCAGGTAAGAGATGCCCTTCCCAAAGCAATAAACACTGCATCAATGGGACCAGACAGTGTCCCAGGCTGTGTCCTACATGAACCACAAGAAGAGCTACACCCAGACATAACACCACTGTTCAATCCCAGCCTTAATACACGATATGTGGCCAGAGAGTGGCATACAGCAACAGTGGTCCCTCAACATTCAGGTGGTGCCTTCACGGATCCTGGACACTACTACCCATATGTCTGACTAGCTTTGTCTGCAAAGCTATGGCAAGGATCATCATGAACCTCACATATCTAGATATTGTGGACCTACAGACATGTCACCATACACAGTTTGGCTTTGTCAATGGCAAATCCTGCCTCTCCAACCTGTTTGATTTCTTTGAAACAGTCACCAAGGCCACTGTCAAAGGGAAGGAGGTCTACACAGCCTACCTGGACCTTGCATAAGCCTTGGATACAATACACCAGTTGTGCATTCTAGGGAAGCTCACCAGTGTACATATTAACCCCTATGTCACTATGGGTATTGCACAGTGGCTCAAGGGCAGAACACACATGGTAGAATTGCTGGAGCCATGTCAGCCTCCAACCTGGTACAAGTGGTGTCCCACAAGGCACAGCCCTGGGAGCTGTCATGTTCATTATATATTTATCATAGGTACAGGCCAACATGGAAGTACTGTGGCTCAGCAAGTCGCAGGTGACTGCAAACCGACACCATAATCAACTCACCAGCTAACACACGCATCCTCCAAAGGGACTCTTGCAAACACACGACTTGTGCCACAGCCATGGCCTCAACGTGAATGACAGAAAGTATGGTCATCCCCTTTGTCAAACACAAAGTGACCACAACGTACCACATATGTGTTAATCCATTAAGTGCAGACGAAGGAATTATGGACCTTGGGGTACAAAGGTTGATAGCATTCTACCATTTGACAACAACATGGACAAAGTGGTTAGGTAAGCATGTTATATGGGCCACATCATCATGGGATCCACATGTAGATCAGGGGAGGACATTGGTACCCTTTACTCATCCCTCATCATGCCCATAATTGACTATGATGAACCTGTCGGCATGCACCTTACCAGACACCTGCAGCAACTGGAGATACCACATATGTACCTCGACAAGGGGATCAAAGGGCTCAAACAGATGCCACATACTGACTGGTTAAAGTAACAGCAGCTCTACTCAGTGACATACTGCCTCTTCATAGGCAATCTGTGCCTGACATAGAAGGCCAGGTCATACCCTCACTTAATGGCCATGCTGCATCTCGGAATATCCGGATCCCACCAGGATACACGCTGGAAATACTTGAACCTCAGGAGTGATATACATAGGACATGCTGGAGGGGCACATTCACAACTCAGAGGCTCCCTTCATTCCTGAATATTATCCCAATAGAGGTTAGGCAGACTGACTCAGTGACTATCTTCAAGAGTGATATTAATGACTGGATGTGACATTGTAGGGTTACCCTGGGTATCACTTCTGTGTCACTGTGAGACAGAGGCACAGTATACTAACCTTGGAAAAGGGCATAGCAAGACAGATTCACAATGCATGTTGAAAGGCACACACATTCTGGCTAGGTGGATACATGCCCTGGGCAGACATCCTTGTACGAACCTATGGACCTATGTATCTTTTTCACCATTGGCCCTATGTGCTGTTAATCACCAATGTAAACTCAATACTATGGTAGCATGTGCAAAGGTCAGTTGTCAGTCACCTCTATGGTACAGTTGTGGAATATGTGTGTCATGTAGTAATGTCACAGCTGCCACATGTACACAGTCAACCCTATCCCTACCCATGGATGTACATCACATGTATGAGATGGAAACACATGGCCAAACTGTGGACTAAGCACTCTGAACCCAGTACTGGCATAACCTGTCTGGTGGCATGAAATACTACAGTGACAGCAATACCAATCTGATGTGGACCTACACGGACAGCAATACAGGCATGGAAACACAACAGGTCAGTTGTGAAGCCTAAGGATAGCATCCTGCATGACTGGCAGACATCTCTGCAGCTGGCACACAGGCATACATTAGGCCTGCACACAGCACGCATAACACATAGCACACAAGTCCTGTGTGTCAAACAAGCACAGTCTGTACAGCTATACAACACTACTGCCGCAGTTGTGTTAGGTACTTTTATTGACCAGTACAGTGAGACAATGCTCACCAGGCTGGAAAAGGTGTAGGTCACAGTGATATGCTCATGGGGCACTATGGTTCACCACATAACACAAACATACAAGTCAGTCAGATGCATGGACAGATATGACTCAGTCATTGTCCATGCCACCACAACTGATGTGGGATGTCCCTCACTGGGATACATGATAGGGAACATGGAAGGGATCACTGAGCAAGTGACACAGGCTGGTAGACCCCTGACCTTGGTTGGCATCAGACCCTCACCAGGGATTCTAACAAATTACTGAATGCTAATGAATTAGTGTAGCTACAACACCCTAGCTGAATGGTTCTTAGCATGCAGTCACTGCATTGCTATGGAATACTGTCTTACCACTCCCACAACAGGTGAAAACATGCAGCTCCTGTACATCAACAACATGCAGACTATATGCCCCAGACCAGGTGTGCATCCCTCACTACTAGGCTGATAGCATCTACATCTCACACTGTATATACACATCCCACATGCTGCACCTGCACAGAAGACCACGGTCACAATGTTACCCTGTGCAAATACCATGTATTCACATGTGGCAGGCATCACACATGGTAACTATTGAAGGTCACAGGTACATATGTGTATTTGGTACACACATACATCATGTGTGCATTGCCATAACTGGTTTAATCAATGTCATGTATTATTGTGAGTGACAACCCACACACATGGGCATTCTGTGTGTGCAAAACACACATGGCATGTCTGTAATCAAAAGCCATACATAATTGTGATATTGTTTAGAAAGGGGTATGTGCATCCTGTAGTGTGTTTTCCCAGTTGCCAAAAGGGATATATCAATCATACGCACTTACCCCCCCCTTCGCACACACTTGCTGATTCAAACCCCTACCTAACTATGTTATGACACTAGAGACGGACGCATTAGCGCAGTGCGCTATTCGCATTACTGGGAGATTTTCTTTCCCCTGATATACTTATAGGGTGCTGACATCATCAGAGTTTAGAAAGTGGAATGATCATCCTGTGGTGTGTTTTCCCAGTTGCCAAAAGGGATGTTTCTTTCATACAACTGACACACACACTTACCACCCTTCACACACACTTGCCACCTGCTGGATTCAAACCCCTACCTAACTATGTTGTGACACTAGTGACAGACGCATTAGCACAGCGCGCTATTCGGATTACTGAGAGATTCCTTTTCTCCGATATACTTATAGGGTGCTTACATGATCAGTGTCTAGAAAGGGGAATGAGCATCCTCTGGTGTGTTTTCACAGTTGCTAGGAGTAACATTTGGACCAAGTGTGTGAGCATGCCCAGTTCAGCCTTCCCATGGCATGTTGTGTGAAAGATGTCTCATTTATCTAAGTGTGTGAGCATGCCCAGTGTGGGCTTTACATATGTTGAACTCTGCAGCCCATCACATTTGTGGATGAGTGTGACCTTCAACAAATACCTCCAGTTTATGGTTGTGTGTTCTGTGCCATGTTGTGTAGTTACTGTCCAAATGCTTTTTGTGTGAACAAAACAGGGTGTATACTGTGCCTGCAGGTTTTGCATGGGTTACTTTGCACACAATTGTCAACATCCGTTCATACTGACCTAACACTATAGCACTGTATAGTGTAGTGTTTCAGTACTTTCACTGTGGTGGTCAGTATCCTGGGCTTTAGTCCTATCACCGCTTTACATTTCCATAGTGTGCACAACAGCCTGGTTAGGGTCCAGTTGTGCACATCTGCACAAAGGCGGTGCCTCTACAGACCCTGGTAATTACTGCCCCATAAGCTTAACAAGTGTAGTCTGCAAATCTATGGAGAGGATCATAATTGAGTTCATAAACAAAGATATAGGGGACATGCAGACATTGTACCCATCCCATTTTGGCTTGGTCAAGGGCAGATCATGCTTTTTATACTGGGTTGACATCTTCAAAACGGTCACTTAGGCCATTATTGGGGAAAGGCAGTCCATACAGCCTACCTTGGCCTTGCAAACACTTTCAACACAATACCCCACTCAGGTATTGTGGAATACCCTAACAACTGAAATATAAACCCATATGTCACAAGATGGGTTGCAAACTGGCTTAAGGACGGGACCAACAGGGTTAGAGTTGCTGGCACTATGTTAGACTCCAGGCTGGTCACAGGTGGTGTCACACAGGGCTCAGTCCTTTGCCCCCATTGTTTGTCATGTACTTCCCAGAAGTACAGGCCAACATGGGAGGACTTTGGATGACAATGTTTGCAGATGACTGCACACTGGGCGCCATAGTGGACAGTGCATCAGACACGGATATCCTTCAGAAGGGACTCACAGTAACTGATAGCTGGTGCCAGGGCCATGGCCTGAAGTCAAAGTGCACAACATGTGTAGATATGCACTTCAGGAAAAGCAAGGTAACCCCAAGCTACCATATAGGTGGCAATCCTCTAAGCACAGAGGAGGTTATCATGGACCTGGGGACCCAGGTTGACAGTCGCCGTTCTTCTGAGACTCACGTTGCTAAAGTGGCTAGAAAGACCTTCTACATTGCCCACCTGATCAGGATGGGATTCACATCCAGATCTAGTGGGTCATTGTTCCCCTGTACTCTTCACTTATCAGACCGGTGATCGAGTAGAATGCCCTATTCTGGCTGTATCTCACCCAACATCTGCAGCAATTGGAGACACCCTGAATGTCCCCCCCCTAAAGGATCATGGAACCCCAACAGCTGTCATATGCTGCCAGATTGAAGACACTCCCACTCTATTCACTCACATACCGTCTGCTTAAAGGTGACATGTGCCTGACATGCGAGGCCATGTCCAAACAGGGATTAATGGACATGCTCCACCTCAGAATCGGCAGATCCACCTGAACCACTAGTGCAGGTGACGACACCTTAGCAGGGATGTACGTTGGACATGTTGGAGGGATGGAGTTATCACCGGAGACTCCTATGCTGTGGAATACAATCCCGGTCCATGTGAGGCAGAGCACCTTGCTGGCTGTGTTCAAGAGGTATCTTGACCTGTGGATGGAAGGTCACACGCTTTAACCCGGGATCGTCACTGTGTCACTGCTGGAGAGAGGCATGACAAAATAATGGGCACAGTACTGTTTCCATATAAGGGGTGGTGTATGCCAATGAACTCTGTGCTGGGCTTATATCTGCCTTAGGGAAGATAGCCTAGTATAAACCTGTGTACCTATGAACCTATCTGACCATGTTGCATTATGTTCAGATGTGAACTACTTACAACAGCCTCATCCAACATCAGTAGTGTATTCCACAACATGGGTGTACATTGGCAAACACTACCGATGTGCCCTAGGCCATTTCTAATGCTAGTCGGAGAGTGTGTTTGTCCATCAACACATTGTAAGTGTAGTTTGCCATGACATATGTCTTGTTTAGTATACTGTGCCTCTGTCTACCTGTGACATAACATTGATACCCAGGGTAAACCTCCCATCTCCCATCCACTCATTAGATTCCTGTTGAGGGGACTCAACGAGTGTCTCTACGGACAACCTGTACTGGTAGTTTACTCATGCGTGGGGGTGGCTTCTGTGTTTTGGATAATGCAGTACAGCCTGTCCTAAATATGTCAGTGCTGGGGTTCAGGTCCCTCATGTGCATAGCTCCCTGCCATTCAGATTGTACAAGGTGCAGCATGTGCATTGATTCCACCTTGGACATGGCTTTCTACATCAGGCACAGCTTGCATCTGGGTGGACAGCATGGCAGTGTGTGGAGCTGCACTCTGTTTAATCAGGCTACACATTACATGTGTTCCAGCTCTGTCATACTCCTGGTGAGGTACTGTTGCGGACTTTACAGGTGCTGGATGTGTCTGCATGAGGTACACCCCACAGGGGCTGTTGTGGTCATTTCTAATGCCGATGAAAGATAACTGCAGAACCACAATGACCTCCCCTTAGCTAGATGTCAGACAGCATGGACCATGCAATCACAAATAAAAACAGGACCCTTTCCACAAAGGGAAAGTGTCCTGTCTGGTGGACCCCAGCCATAGACAAACTGTATGACAGATGAGGGTTACTAATGCAAGACAGAGCATCTCCAAAAGGGAAGACAGCTGTGATCAGCACTAGTAGAAAGCTACATTATCTCATGAAGACATGCAAGGTCAACCTGGGGACATAAATCACCAAAGACAATGAAGGGAACCACACTGCTTTCTCAAGTTATGTCAGACACCTGGTTGTGAACCCTCAGATATGCACAGAGTTGGTACACAACAACATATATTCCAGTGACCTGACAGATATTGGCATCATTCCGGCGGACAGCTTCAGTGCGATTTACCCCCTCCCTCACCCCGAAAAGAAGATAGTTATCACTGCTGTATGTAACCTCACTGTCATCTTGGATGTCCATGTGAGAGCCGCACTCAGCAAAGACAAGTACACAGCATCCATGGGACTTGCTGGTATCTCCGGTTGCATGCTATGTGAACTCCAGAAGGGGCTGGACCCGTATATACAACTGCTATTTAACCTTAGTCTTGCTACAGGATATGCACCTGAACACTGGCATACGGCAACAGTGGTCCCACTCCACAAAGGAGATGCCTCCACAGACCATGGCAACTTCCACCACACAAGCTTAACCAGCCTTGTCTGCTAAGATATGGGAAGAGTCATTATGGAGCTCTTACACAGACACATTACTGACCTACGGACCCTTGTTCCCACCTAGTTCAGCTTTGTACAGGGCAGATCCTGCCTTTTGCACCTAGTTGACTACTATGAAACTGTCAGTAGGGCCATCGATGAGGGCTAATGAGTCCACACAGCCTACCTGCACTTGGCTAAGGCCTGTGACACAATACCACACTCAGGCATCATAGCCAAGCTCAACAGCTGACATATAACAGCATATGTTGCAGGATAGGTTGCAAAATGGCTAAGAAACAGAACCCATAAAGTCAACATTGCAGGTGCCTTGTCAGATCTGAAGCCAGTCACAGGTGGTGTCCCACAAAGATGTGTCCTGGGACCCTCTTAATTGGTATTTACTTTTCAGATGTGAAAGCAAACATAGGGGGGTTGTGGCTGACACAGTTTGCAGATGACTGCAACCTAGGCACCATAGTGAATACATCAGCCAGCACACACATACTACAGAATGCCGTCACAAAGGCGGATAGCTGGTGCCAGACGCATGGCCTGAAACTGAATGCAACTGATGTGTATTCATCCCCTTTGGGAGGAACAAAGTACCCACAGATCAATACATAGACAGCAACCCACTGAGCACAGACAACAAATCAGACACCTGGGGACACGTAGATAGTGACATCTCTTTTGACACCCCTGTTGCCAAGGTGGCTAGGAAGACTTTCTGTCTTGCCCACCTTATCATGGAGGGTTTTCCATCAAGATCATAGCAGGTCATTGTTCCACTATCCTTCTCCCTTATCAGGCCCATGATTGAATACAAAGCCCCATATGGTATGTACCTCGCCCAGCAATTGCAACAGCTGGAGACACCCCAAAAGTACCTACCATGAAGATCAGGGTTCTTCAACACATGTCATATGCTTCCAGAATAGAGGAAATCCAGCTTTGTTCAGTGTCATACCGCATACTTACAGGTGACCTATGCCTGACATACAAGACCATGTCCAATCAGGATTTGGTGGACATGCTCCACTGCAAGCAATCCAAATCCACCAGAGCCATGAGAGCTGAGGATTTGAACCTCAGCACATACATGTATAGGACATGCTGGAGGGACAGAGTCATAACTCAGAGGCATCTCTCACACTCTAGCAGAGTATCCCAGTTCATGTTTGACAGAGTCCCTCACTGACTCTCTTCAGGAGATGTCTGGACAACTGCATATGAGATGGAGGCACAGACTAGACAGAGGCACGGTCATGTTATTCAATTACGTAAGGGGGTCATAATGTGTCACTACTAAGTCAGAGGCACAATATTCAGAATCTATTCTGTACACGTATTACCACTATAAGGGGTGGCAATATCCACATCACTATGGCTAGGCTTATACATGCACTAGGGCAGATAGCCTAGTAGTAGACTATGACACTATGAAACACTGGTGTATGTGTGGGTATTGTCAATCAAACACTATGATGTGGTTTGGGGGGCTTGATATCTCCCTGTATTCCAACATTGTTTTGTCTATTCCTTCTAGCATGTCTAGGGATCAGTTGCTAGTGTCCCTCTCCCTGCTCAGCTGGAGAACTCTGGAATATTGAGGCAATGTTACACTTGCATCATGTACACTGACAACCCTCTCCTTCTCCCATAAAACACACATACATGTGAGAGATGCAACTATATAGCCAAAGTGGAGGCTGAGCTCTCTCAACATAGGACTAGCAAGACCAGAGAGAGGTGGCTGTAACCACACACACATCACAAATCCAGTCTCACATGGCACTATCACAACTTAAGATCATACACATAGACACACAGAGACATACCGGAGGCTCCTGATCAGAATTCTACCAAACGGCAGTGGCCACCACAAGACAGACACTCACACAACTGCCTCCACAGGGCACAGCACATGCAACACATTGACCACAGAGTCGGTGTGCCAAACAGTCACAGCCCTTAAGGCCAAACACAATGCCAGACACACTTGTCATAGGTGACTCCATTGTCAGACACACTGACGTCCCGGCTCACCAGATCGGGCAGGCACGGAGGAGGTCACAGTAAGCTGCTCTTATCGGGCACTGGAATCCACCACATAATGCACGACTCAGGTCACTCAACTGCAAGTACAAGTCTGACCCAGTCATTATCCATGCTGGTGTGAACGACTCCGAGATGTACCTCCCTGGACTACATGGAAAGAGACATAGAGGATCCCTCTGATTATGTAGGCCAGGCAGGTGTGACCCTGACCTTCAGCAGTATCCTACCTTCACCAAGTATGATGCCACATAAACAGAGACAAGATGATCAGCTGTAATATTTTGCTTAAACTATGGTGTCATTCAAAGGGGGGGTCCAATGTCTGTTCCTTTCCTGGGGGGAAAATTTACCCCCCCCTGG
>NC_056726.1:971550320-971565320 GCF_019279795.1 Protopterus annectens | reverse complement strand
TGTAGGTGTTTCAGAGCCAGGCAGTGGTGAGATGTTAGGTGGTTTGCCACAAATATGGCAATTTTATGGTATGTTTGTTCCAGCTTAGAGGTTGGTAAGGGTTGAGGCAGCATATAGTACACTTGGGAGTAAATAAGCTTGGGCCAGGGATACTGTGGATTCTTTTGTTATGGATATACTATTTCGATATAGGAGACAAGAGTTTTTGGTTGTTTTTTTAACAGACTGCTGGATGTGGAGGTCAAGTTTTAGCTCATCATCCATTCTCATACCGAGTAGCTCGAGGTTCAACAGTTATGGTGGTGTTATTTAAGGAAGAGATGGAGAAGGTGGGCTTGAGGTGAGGGATTTCGGAAGAAAAAGAGTAAGAGTTTAGTTTTTTTTAGGATTAAAAATAAGCTGGTTTTCAGTGAGCCATGTTGAACAGAGATAAAGGAGTCTTGGGTAAGTGTGTGAAGTCGAGAGATACTTTTCAGAAGAGGAAATGAGAGATGAATCATCTGCATACTGTTTAAGGGAAGACCGAGGATAGGACGTGTGGAGATCATTGGTGAGAATATTGAAAAGAAGGACTACCATGATGGAGCCCTGAGGAACGGCTGTATGAATGGGGAGGAAAGAGGTGCAGGAGTGCCATCTTTCCGATTGCATGCATTGAGATGTAACTGGAGAACCATTCAAGGTTAGAGGGTGAGATATTAAGGCTGGCAAGCTTGGTTAGGAGTTTAGAGTGGGAGACAGTGTTGAATGCTTTTGAAAGGTCTAAGAGACAAGATACAAGTGTACTGTTATCCCAAGCATCAGCTATGGTGTTAATGAAAGAAAGACAAGCAGTCGAAGTGCTATGATTTGGTCAGAATCTGTGTTGAGTGGGTCTCAGGTGGTTTCCTTGGATGAAATAGTTGAGAAGTTAGGTATGTATGTATTTTTCTAGAATTTTAGAGAGGGGGGGTAAGTGAAAGTGGTTAGGGAAAAGGTACTTTTCCAAGGTAGAGGTGGTAAGCCTGAAATTCATTAACATAAATTTGCTAAATTCAAAAACAAATTCCTGCAGCAACAAACTGAGGAATACAAATGTTCTTGTTTTGATACAGACCAACTACACAGAATATGTAAATACATGAAAATATACATTAACTTTATTCAGAATATAAAACCCACCTTTGTATAAACCATATATCAGTACTATAGACATTTAAATAACATTGGGGCATCAGCATTGACCCTATTTTTCCTCATTTGTACATGGGATTGGGGTGTCATCACCAGGGACCATCACTTACAGCCAACGTTCACACAACCAGGTGGATGTATACAGGAGTTGTAAATTAAGTCAAATGTGCTTAAAGCCACACAGACATCTGATCAATACAATATCGGGCTTGGTGAATATGCTCTTCCCCAGTACTGTGTGATCTCAGAGTTGGAGGAGAAAAAAATGCATCCATAGTAAAGTTTCAACTTTTTTTTCCCTTTTTTATTCAAGGTTAGTGACATCAGCATTTGGATGTTACAATTATCTTTAGTATAACCCATATACAAAACTTGTTACTATTACATACTTAGAATTATTCCTTCAGGAGATGAATCTTACAAATTCTTTACTTTACAATAAATGTTAGTCATTACTGTACTATTATGCAATCCTAACACTGACACTATTCACTCTGGGTGTCATACCCGAACTGCAACCTTCCCTTATTTATGAAAATAAACTGTGCGACTACATGGACTCAACAGTTTTTTTTTTTGTACACATGCATAACTTTCTTGCATATATGCTGCATGTAGCTACACTGGCCCAATAGCTGCTCTGGAAATCCCCGCAACTCTACTATTGGGGTCAGCAGTGAAGCAGGCCATATTGCCTCCCAACCTCTCAGGGTAGGCGAGTTGGCTTGAGCCACTAATTCCCACCCTCCTCACTTCAGCCATTCCAGAGCCGGAGTTGTTAACTGAACTTGGGTTGCCTCCGTCATACTCTGGGCCTTATCTAGCTATGCCACAGGGCCAGGACCACTGATTCAACAGTATCCTCGTGTAACTTTCCCAATATATCAATTTATAACTCGTTACCATACCACACTATTGAGAATATTTTGTAAACATGCAGTACCACATTATGTCACTAATTTTTCTCTCTTATGTCATTCAAACTTAATCACAAAGCTCTACCTAAAACAGAAAATAAATGGCTTTCACATATGGTTCAGATCACAAAAAATCTTCACGCATAATTAGGACCTTAAACTTCTTGTACATCACATTTGCATATTCAGTACAAAATCTCTGCAAATCAAATCTCTACAGCTCTGTTTTCAAATGCTCCTCTTTCCATTATACAAATCATTTCATGACTTTGTAAACAAAATATTTTTAATTAATGTTAACCTTAGAGTTATATCCAGAGTGAACTCATTGTTTACTGTTATACCCAATGAGGATGGGATTGAGCGGGTTAGGCAATTCTTTATTAAAGAAGGTGGCTCTAACTCTAAGGTTAACATGATCTGTGCCCTGCTAGACCTGATCTTAGAGAATTTGTTTCTCTGAGTCAGAATACTTTCTACAAGCTGTAGAGGTAGCAATGGGCATAGTGTGTGCCAACACGTATGCAAACTTAGCTTTAGCCAATTGGGAGCTAAAATGTGCCTTTAACAAAGATCTATATAAAACACATGTAATGTTTTATAAGCGATTTGTAGATGACATCTTTTTTGTCTAGGATGGTACTATGGATGAGGTTCAAGCTTATGTGGACATGTTACAGACTTCAACTAATTATTTGTCTTTTTCTCTGCATTACTCCGTTGACCATATTAATTTTTTAGACATTACTGTGAGCAAAGATATGTTAGGTAACATGTCCACTAAAATGTACAGGAAACCATGCAGGAAAAATATCTTACATCGTTCAAGTATGCATCCATCCCACATTACTAGAAACGTGGTTAAAAATCAGGTTCTTAGGTGCATGAGATTGCATACTAATGCTGACACTTTAGAGCAAGGTTTAAGGGTGCTAAAGGCAGATCTATTGAAGAGGGGCTATAAGGGCAGTGAGACAGATAAGGAAATTAGAGAACTGACTACATCGGCTGGTGTTAAAGTAAAACCCTACTTCTCTGACAGCTCCTCACGTATAGTGAGGGACACGGAGGCTAAAAGCACTAAGGGTGTAAATAGGGTCTGCTTGACCTATTCAGCAGAGGTTAATAAAGTGTGCAAAGTACACACTTGATTATGCATCCATTAAGCATGGAACCTATGCATCTGTCCTTTTATGCAGATTGTTGTATGAAAAATCTGGTCTATATTGGTCTATACAGCCAAGTGTAATGTATGTGATTCATATTATATAGGGAAGACACATCGTACGTTTAAGGACAGGATTCTGCAGCATCAGAGTGATATACGAAATAATAAACTAACAAATACATTAGCAAAACATGTATCTGAAGCTGGTATGAATCACAGCTTCAAGTTATTGGTACTACAGAAATTGAAAGTTTAAGGGAAGGGGATTTGAGCAATGAGACTGAACTTGCAGAGTTAAAATGGATTTTCAACTTTAAAGCATATGTGCCACCTGGTTTGAATAGTGCTGTTGCTTTAAAGCCTCTCCTAAAGAAGAGAGGCTTAGTACACTGACAAGTGTTAACACCTAACAATTTTAATTGTTTTTAATTAATTGGAAGCTTTTTGTATTTAAAGGCCTGTTTTTTCATACTGTTTAAGGTCTGAAGAAGCAAGCAATCGTGAAAGCGCTCAACTGTTTTTGTTTTTATCTGTTTTTTGGAATTACTTTTTGTATTTAAAGGCTTGTTTTTTCATACTGTTTAAGGTCTGAAGAAGCAAGCAATCATAAAAGCGCTTAACCGTTTTTGTTTTTATCTGTTTTTTTGGAATAAAAAAAGTGTTCTTACTCTCAGCATTGGGCATCTTTTCGTTTACTGAACTTTGTTTTTGGATATCCTAGATTCCACTACGTTCTCTTGTTGCAGTATGTATGAGATAGATATGTTTGCATTTAAGGCTCGTGTCTTCTTGATCACAAGCATGTTTGTTTTACGGTACATATATCAAGTATTTATTTATTTTTCTATCTTTGACATACCCAGAGTCTGTTGCTCTGGACACTATTTTACGGGTCTACTTCTAAAGCCCGACTCCCAGATGACTGACTTTCAAAATTTCGAGACGAAAATCATGAAAGTGTAGAAAACAAACACTGGCTTTTTACTAGGCAAGTAAATACTTAGCCAACATGTCCTCTTCTCCACTGTAGTGCGATCCCGAAGTTGGTAAACTTTGGGGACGTAGCCCCTGACATAGGTGGGTTTTACTTCAGTGTGAATTTCATTTACAGTTAACAACCTGTGTTTGTGTGGGTTTTGGCTTGTTTTACCTCAGTGGATCCTGTTTGGGCGTCCTGCAGAGTTCTACAGCAGCAGAAAGAAAAGTGAGAGACTGCTGGACTAAGTACCTGCTTTTGCTTTCTTTAGCTTGATTTTGCTTGCTGCACTTTATTACAGACGTTTTGCAAGCTTTGGTATTTAATTTAACCGTTCTCGAATGATCTTGCCTACTGCACTTTATTAAATTATTTTTTTTTCAACTCCATTTACTGTTGCTGGCTACACACTCAAGTGCGGTAGCCTTTTAGAGCCTCATAAGTGAGTTTTACTACTGCATTTACTGTATTTCTGTTTCTGTAACAAAAAATAGAGAGACAAAAAAATCCCATCTACTTACTCATTTCCTGCCTTTTTCTCAAACTAGAATAGTCCGGATCTCGGATTTGCTGATTTCAGGACTGTATCTTGTGTTCGGAGTTGTCCAGACCTTGCAGAGATGGAAGGAAGTCTTTCTGCTTATCAGTGAGAGTGGTAAGCTCTGAGCAGCCTATCGCTACAAGTGGTTTCCAGCTCAGTCATTGTATTTTATTGGCCATTTTGGGCTGCTTCTATCCCTTTCAACTTTCTGACTTAAAAAACAATGTTTACACTAAGCTAAGGTAAACTATTACTTGTGCCTTAAAGTCTGCTTTTCAAATTTTCCCTTAGATCTTGCTAGCTGTCATCTCTGAGCACTCAAATCAGACTTCTAAACCCAGCACTTGCTCAGAACCTCTTGCAGCTCTCATTGTAAGCATCTCATCTGCTAGCAGCACTAACAAAAACAGCTCCAGTACTTAAAAGGAAGCAAAACAGCTCCAATACTTGTATAACTAAGCACCTATCCATGTATGTCTAAAGGTCAGTTCCCTACGCTTTCTCCTATTAACCTGGTGAACCTGGGCATCCTGAGGCAATGAACCAGTTGCCTCATGTACACAGACAACCCTCTCCTCCTACCTCCAAACACATCCACTTGTGAGAAATGCACATACATAGCCAAACTAGAGGCCACGTTCTCTCAAACCAAGAGTGGGCTAGCCAGTCAAGAGGAAAAGGTTAACACATGCATCACACCTCATACAGCACATTGCTCCCTGGATCACACACCACCAAAGCTCTCATATAGTAACACAAAACACACACACAGTTTTGCGGAAGCTCTCAAGAAAAATCTGCCCAAACATAGACCTCAGAGGCAGAAACGAAAGCAACCATGGCTCAGTGTGCCACTCAGCCTAAGCCCCTACGGCGAAACAGTCTACCCAATACATTAGTCATAGGTGACTCAATAGTAAGGCACACTGATGTCCCACTCACTAGATTAAATAAGGAGAAAGTTACTGTCAGCTGCCTGTCGGGTGCCAGGATTAGCCACATAATGCACGCACTTTGGTCTCTCCACAACAAGTACAAATATGACTCTGTCGCTGTCCATGCTGGTGTGAATGACCTAAAAATGTACCTCCCTGGACCACATAAAAAGAGACTTGGAGGAGCTCTTTGATCTTTTAGCCCAGGCAGCTATGACCCTAGCCCTGAGTAGCATACTACTACCGCCTATAATAACACAGTACAAGCAGAAAATGATGGACTTCAACAACTGGCTAAATTTCTAGTGTCATTTAAAGGGGATCCAGTAACCGTCTGCTTGGGGTGACATTATCAGACCTCAATGCTTTATCGGGGAGATGGCCTGCATCTGTACCCCTGGGATTACGGATAGTGTCAAAGGCTCTTGCCACCCCTATAGTGCCTTTTTTTAGGCAATGCCCTGAAGATAAATTTACCACCCTAACAACTGCGAGCAAACGCAACCTGAGGGTTATGCTACTCAAACACTAGAAGCCTAAATCTCAAAATGCACTCGAGTCACTCAAACTGGAGAACATAGACCTCTTTTTGAGCAACAGAGACCTGGTTCAAGGCTCCAGAGAGTAGTCCAGCGCTACCAGGCTAAATTACATATCACACCTTTCAGCCCCTGGAACGAAGCCCTAAAGGAGGTGTGGACCGAAGCCTCAAAGGCGGTGGTGTATCCATCTTCATAAAGGATACGCACACGTGTCTTTATCATATCATTGACAGCTTAGGTTGTCAAATCCTAAAACATTGACACCTAAGCATCGAAAGCTTACAATAGCGAACGGCCACATAATTGAATTCTTTCCTCGGGAAAGAATTCACGTGGCCATCTGTAACCAAAATAAAACAAACACACAAACACACAAACACACAAACACAGTGGGGGCTTCACCCCCACACCCCCCCCCAACTAAATATACTAACTCCGAGATCGTTCTATATTGGGGAATGGGCAAATCCCAGATAATGGCCACACAAATTCCTTCCCAAGGAAAGAATTCGATTATGTGGCCATTCGCTATTGTAACCTTTCAACGCTTCGGTGTCGATGTTCAAGCATTCGACAACCTAAGCTGTCGATAACACAATAGGAACCATACGCACACCTCCAAACTGATTGCTCAACATAATGCATCAGAGATACTATAGGTACAACTAATGCTGGATAAAACTGCAGCCCAGGTTGTAGCCTGCTATAGATCCCCCAACAATGTCCCAAGACTCCCAACTCCACATTCCTGAACACTCTGGAAAGAATTAAGGTTCAACCAAATACCCTTATACTGGGAGACTAACTACTCCTCCATTAGCTGGGAAAATTACTCCTGTTCCAACTCATTTGCCCAATGATTTCTGGAATTCATTAATTCCAACCCCCTGGACCAACTCATTCTCTTCCCCTACCAGAGGTAGAAACATTCTCGACCTGGTCATTACAAACATGGGGAACCGCTGCTCTACACCAGTAACCAACTCCTCCCTGGTTAGATCTGACCACAAGTTAATCACAGTCTATATCCAAATCTCACCCTCACCCACTATGAAGGAAACGGTGAAAAACTTCTCCAAAGTCAAATTTGAGCTTCTATATACAGTGTGTCAAACTTCACGTCATACATGTAAACAGGGAAAGGTCGTATGGCCACTGAAAATTACATCAAGGCGCTGTATGAGCATTTACACAAGTGCATGGATCAGGCCATATCAAACAGAACCAAGATCTTGTCCTCCAAAAAAAGAAAGTCAATCTGGTGGTCCCCTGCAATTAAACTCTACACCAGAAGGAAAAAACTGTTGCAGAAAAGGGCAAAGTCCCAAGACTGGAAAAATTCCCTTGCAAGTCTCAGCAAAAAACTGAGATCCCTCATCAAATCATCCTAAGCTAGTTATGAAAACAAAACTGCAACAGATGCTAAAGATAATCACAAGGCATTCTTTAGTTATGTCAAGAATATGCATAACAATAAGCAGAGGTGCTCTGAACTAGTGCACAATGGCACCACTTATACTAAACCAACAGATACTGCCAATATCTTGGCCGACAGGTTTAGTGCAAACTTTACTCCCCCCACCCCCTAAAGGGCCCATCCCAATACCAGAGGAATGCCAAATCCCTAATATCATGGCTGCACAGGTAGAAGCTGCACTATCCAAAGCCAAAAATGCAGCCTCCATGAAACCTGATAATATACCTGGCTGTGTTCTACAAGAATTACAAAGGGAATTGGCACCACACCTGAGTGCCCTGTTCAACCACAGCCTCACTTCAGGCTTTGTTCCCTCCAAATGGTGCACCATTACACTCATTCCACTCCACAAAGGGGGAGCAACTACTGACCCACAAACCTACCGCCCCCATCAGCCTGAATAGCCTGATCTGCAAGGCCAAGGAGCACATCATTATGGACCTCAAATAGGGAACCTTCAAACCCTGTACCCCTCACAGTTTGGGCTTGTGAAGGGCAGATCATGTCTGCTCAACCTGACAGACTTCTTCGAATCTGTCACCAGAGCGGTCGATGAAGGCAAGGTAGCCCATACAAAAACCACGACCAAAAAAACCCACTCTCCAGCAAATACAACTAAGATCCAAATAAGGAAACAAAATATGGATGTTATAGCACTTAAAAAAGCAACCACACAGTAAAATAACTTTATTCTTGTTCTAGCGCCTCAGTGTCACCACCTTCATGGAATAAAAAATCTACATTAAAAATTCACTTTTATACACTTGAATACAAATTACATTCAATTAATCAATTAAATACACTCAATAGTTAATTTGGATCTTAGTTGATGTATTTGCAAGGTAGTCCATACAGCCTACTTCAATCTGGCCAAGGCCTTCAACACAATCCCCCACTCAGGGATAACCGACAGACTCACTAACCTAGGCATTAACTCCTACATCATAAGATGGGTTCCCAACTGGCTCACAGACAGAACCCACATGGTAAAAGTACAGGACTCCAAATCAGACTACTGAGCAGTTACAAGTTGAGTCCCACAGGGATCTGTCCTGGGTCCTCTCATAGGTTGGTACTAGGCTATCGGCCCTAAGGCCTATGCAAGCCTAGCCATAACAATTCCCTGGAAATTTCTTCCCACAATATTTACTTCTCTGGGCCCCTGTCTAGCAGGGCAACTTGACATGATCCCCGTGGTGAATTTCCCATCTCCCATCCAATCATCAAGGTTCCTTTTGAAGAGGGCCAATGAGGCGCTCTGCTTGACATGTATGGGCAGTCTATTCCAGAGTATGGGGAGTCTCTGGGTGAGGAACCTATCCCTCCAGCATGTTTTTTTCATTGTGATAAGGTTTAGATCCCTGGAGTGTGTGGCTCTGAGGAATTGGGATTTCTTTAAGTGGAGCATGTCCAACAGCTCAGGGTTTGATATGGCCTTGTATGTTAGAGATCACCTCTGAGTAGATGATATGCCACAGAGTATAGCTGGAGCTTTTTTAGACGTCAGCATATGGCATCTGCTTTAGGCTTGTGATTCTTTTAGTGAGGTACTTCTGTGGCCTTTCCAGCTGTTGCAGATATCTTGTGAGGTACATACCAAATGGGGCATTATACTCTATAATGGGTCTAATGAGGGATGAGTACAGTGGGACAATGACCTTTTTTTTTCTGGATGAAAAGCCCTTAGTGATGAGGTGTGCCATATAGAAGGATTTTCTGACTGTTGTGGCAGTGTGGTCTTCGAAAGTGGGACCACTGTCCACTTGTGTCCCTAGGTCTCTCATCACACTTTTGATGTTTAGTGTCCTGCCACTATGTGGTATTTCATGGGAGTTCAGGCCAACACCAAAGGACTCTGGTTGACCACATTCACAGATGACTGCAAACTGGGAGCTATTATTGATTCACAAGCTGACAGACATCCTGCAAAAAGGCCTCGTAGACATAGACTGGTGCCAGAACCATGGTCTTAAGCTCAATGCTAAAAAGTGCAGCATCATCCCCTTCAGGAAAAACACGGTGCCCACGAACTACCACATCGACAGTAGCCCTCTCAACTCTCAAGGTGTGATAGTAGATCTAGGGACTACACTATACAAACCTCTCCTTCAATAATCATGTTACCACTATAGATAGAAAGTCCTATGTGGCACACCTCATTTCAAAAGATTTCTCATTAAGGAAGAAAAGTCATAATCCCTCTCTACTCATCCCTCATTAGAACGATTATAGAGTACAATGCCCCATTTGGCATGTACTTCACTAGACACCTGCGACAATTGGAGAAGCCCCAAAAATTCCACCCAAAGAGGATCCTAGGACTCAAACACGTGCCCTATACAGACACTCATAAAACTCCAGCTATACTCAAGTCTCATATCACCTAGTTAAAGGCGATCTATGCTTGGCATACAAAGCCATGTCTGACCCAGTGTTGCTAGACATGATTCATCTGAAAGTCTCAATCCCTCCTCAGCACACGCTCCAAAGACCTCAACCTCATCACCACAATAAACAGAACCTGCTGGAGGGACAGGCTCCCAACCCAGAGACATCCCCATACTCTGGGATAAACTCCCCATTCATGTTAAGCAGAGCACTTCACTAGCCCTCTTAAAGAAAAATCTTGACGAGCAGATGGGCAACAGGAAAATCACCCTGGGGATCACTTCAACAGCCTTGCTCGATAGGGGCACAAGGAACTAACATCCGGCAAGAGGATAACTGGGAATATTCTTGGGCTAGTCTTATGTTGTCTCCAGGGCCATTAGCCTAGTACTCACCTATGAAAAGTTGGCCAAGTATTTACTTGCCCTAGAAAAAAGTAGACATTTGGATTTCTGCAGTTTCGTGATTTTCGTCTTGGGATTTTGAAAGTTGGTCATCTGGAAGTTGGCCTTTACAATTGCCTACTTCTTACTTTAAAGCTTTTCATGCCGTTCATCTGGTCAGTACAGTTGGTGTTTTTCATGAGTGCAAATGTGCAGTAGCAGCCTGCCTGCAGACTAGCGTGCAATGCCAGTCTACATTATCCTCCTTTTTCCAGCTTTCTTTCACTAGTGCTAGTTTCTCAGATAATACATTTCATAGCTCTCATCCTCTTGTCACCCAAATGTGAAACAGCTCTCATTATGTGTAAACGAATGGGCAAAATGTGGAGCACGTACTAACAGGGTACTGACAAGATCAATTAAGAAGTTTGCATCATGGTTAATTTATTTTGTACTTCAGATTCTTTTGATGGATTCATATAATTCAGTACTATTTACCTTTGATGTTAGTTAAAACAAATTCTTAATGAATGGTGTGACTGACCCTTCCAATGTGGAAGGGCGAAGAAACTACAACTGTGTATGTCCAACTTACCTGCAATAGCATACGTTCATCGAACACACTGCCTTACTGGCATTCAGGTATTAGTGATCTGCAACCCTCCTCTGGCAGTTTACTAAAGCTCAGAGCCTCTCCCACTGCCTGTCAGTCTGAGAGAGTGAAGGACTAATCACCTGGCAGGACCAGGACTACCCTACAAACCCAGATTCTAGGGATCAGCAGGAACAGCAGATGAAAATAAGCTCTGCAAGCACCTACTAGTCCAAACCAAACACACACACACACCCGCACGCACACAAAATAAGGCTGCTGAACAAAACTCAGAGGCAACTCCAACAACAAACCATATATATCCAACAAAAGGAAGATGGTGGGAGGGTACTGCCAAGTAAGGCAGTGCATTCTATGAACATCTACTTTTACAGATAAGCAGGACTTGCGCAACTGTACTAGTTCATCAAATGCACTGCCTTACTGCCATATAGGTAAGTTAGCAAAGTTTACCCAACCTAGGAGGAAGGACAGTGGTCCAGCAGCCCCTAGAGAACGGCCCTCGCTAAGCCTGCTCTGGATTTATAAAAAGGGAATCCATCTTGTAGTGCTTCTAAAGTTATGGACAGAGGACCAAGTTGCTGCTTCTAAAATACTTCAAGGCCAATCCTTTCCAATAAGCCACTGAAGAGGAAAAGGCAGTGGTGGAATGTGCCTTTCTTTACCTTGCATGAATACACCTTTTCATTTTAGATGAAGCAAAAAAAAAAAGAAAAAAAATACCACAGAACAAACAACATCCAGTGGTTTGCTTACAGACAGGTTAACCTTTCTTTGCCTTGAAAAAGAGAAAAAAAAAAGCCTTTGGGCCTTCTTAAAGGGTTTTGTAATATCAAGGTAGTACTTAAGCTACTGGTGCACATTATCTATCCTGAACCAAGCTTGTCTGCCTCAGAGGCCTCGACATTCCAGGGCTATTCTAGAGCACGATGTTGATAAAAGTAGTCTTCTCACACTGCATTGAAGTGACATTATGAAACCCTTTCCCACAGACTTTTTCAGAATCCTTTGCCATATTTAATGTTTAGCATGACTGGTTCAGTTACGTGGAACAGCTTTGCAAATTAAGACTGACTGGCATTAAAAGGTACTACCATTTGGAATCTGCAGGGATAGAGGGTACAGTCATAAGGCTGTAAACTTAAGTGTGCCAGCCATATCGTATCACTGCAGCATATCCTGGAAGATGTCAGAAGTTCAACGGATGTCCCACAGTAGCACCAAGGAGGATTTTTATAAACACCATTTCAAAACTGTTCCAGGACTACTGTGAAACCCGAAGATGGGCAGCCTAATGACTTTCTTAATAAGCTGATCACTGTACTACTTTAAGGATGACAATCCCATATCAGCATGAAAAGGCAAATGAGAATGTATTTATCACTTACTCATGCTGACCACTGTTATACAGTTGCAAAAAAATAAATAAATAAATTTGAGGTCAGCATCTAGCTTGTAGTATTAGTATCCACCGCAATACGGATGACATAGCTGTATACTACATATCTATACTGGAAAATGCACTGCAGAAGTTACAACCCTAAAAAACTAAAATTATAGTACAGACCAAAAGAGGCTTACTTTTCATTTTAAACAATAAAAAAGTAATGCGCTGGCCAAATGTAGTCATATGAAAGTATAGAAGCTGTTTGAGGGAAAATCTAAAAGCACCGATCAGATTTTTGCAAAACGTTTAAAAGTCAATATCTCTGCATTCCATTACATCAGAAACTGCACAGTAAATGTAGCTTAATATGTTAAACTGAATAGTTCTGAGACTAAATGAGAACTCCTCAGAGTGCTCCGAAACTTCTATGAAAAAGAAAAAAGTGTTTCCTACTCTGAATGTTAACTTTGGTAACACCAATGTACTGGCATTATATCAATATTAAACAATGTGTTCCAAGGAGAGGATCATATTGCACAGGATGCCACAAGTTCCAAGGAAGGAGCTGTCAATTTTTCCATAAGAAATTGAACAGCCACAGCAACATCATGATTTCTTGCTGGAATTTTTAAGTGCAGTACGCCTTCCCTAGAAGTTTTTTTTCCTTTTTTATGCGGTTAGTTCAGCATGCAGATTACACTCTTCAAGACGAGAGGAAACATCTCATCTGTATGGCATAACCTCAGGAAGGAACAAGAGTGATCCAAAATCAAAAAGGAAGCTAATAACTGTCCATCAGAACAAATCTTAAGTATATGATCTGCTGCAAATAAACTGTTTCCATTTTTATGTCAAGACGAAAAAATAGAGTACAACTTTCTACTCGCTCCAAGAACACCATAAGCTTTTAAAGATACACTAAACATTGATATGACACTGTTGCAGAAATGTCCTCCAAAAAAACTAACCTTATAGCTGCCTTACCAAGAGAATTAACACTTTTCCTTTGTATTAATGATGTGTACCAAAGAAGGGTAAAGTGCAATGGTCACAGCATGTGCAGTAAAATATATGGCAAGTCTACTGGAGCAGAGGCAAGGCATCCATATCAGCCATTCAGGACTCGGGTTTGGGAATAGATCGGTTATGGTGGACAACTTGGACAAAGTTAGTGGTCAGCCATCTATCTTATCTCAGGGACTGGGTTTGGGATTTATTATAGCCTACATGATCTTTGACACAGACCAGCCATCTTGCAGGCTACCATATGTTGAAGGTCACATATGCCCAGTGCAGGACATGCAGTTTTGCGTGTGTAGGTGCGTTTGTTGTGCCCACACACAGCTGTGTGTCATATGTTAGGACATCACATAATGTTTTGCTGGTTAGAAATTCTGCCATTCCACAGTAGAAGGGCTCTCTGCACCCATATGCTTCTCTTCACACAAGTCTCACTCCCCAGCCCTTATGCATCAGTTGTCACAAGGTTCTGTTCCCCACCAGGAGTTAGGTTAGATTCTTGGCAAAGAAAAATCTGGGATTGCCAGGTAAGGAATATCTTGAGGTAAAGTGTGGAAGGGGGCGTGGTATCAGCAGATGTTAGCATAGATGAGTTGCAGAATGGGAGGTACTTTTATGTACCTGCCATAATGTTGCAGAATGGGAGGTACTTTTATGTACCTGCCATAATGCTACAACTGTAAAATGTCTTCAGACTGTTCACTCCCTTCCATGGCTCCAATCATTATGCTCATCTCTCACCCCTTGGCTCCAATCATTATGCTCATCTCTCACCCCTCAACTTCATCGTGCTTGAAACTTTTGAGACACTATGGCTACAGTTTGCAGGCAAACCTTAAAGGGAAAAAAAGGAACAAGGTGGCATATGTCAGTCAAATCGACTCTGGGAGTTCTAGGAGGAAGGAACTGCAGTCTGCCTAGTTCACCAAAGGTCCTGGAAGATGATTAGAGAATGTTACTGAAGACTGACACTACTTGTAGATTTAGTGTTCTAAAATTATTTCAAGATTTTAGGCTCATAGGTGTTTACTAGGCTAACAGCCCTGGATCCTATACAAGCCTAGCCCAAGAGGATTCTCTGACATCATGCCGCCCAAAGTTAGTTCCCAGTGCACCTGTCAAGCAAGACCACTGAAGTAAGAGTCAATCTTCATTAACAGCAAGAAGTCCCAAACTACCTCCCTTTGACTATGGCAGTCCAAAGGAAGACTCTGCCTGGTATATGTCGAAACTGGAGTACTTGGTGAAGACACAGATATGATCAACTGATCATTGGGCAAGTGTTCTGTGTTAAGGCACTTTATTATCCTGTGGATATGAGAGTCTCATATGCTTTAAATTAGTATGTTAGTTTGTCTTTTCCCAAAAATATTAAACAGACTTCTACTGCAACTTTGGGTACAAATTATGGGTGGTTTCAAATACAAAAGGTGAGGTAACGTGCTTGGACCAAAATGTCCTTAAGCGTCAAAACTCTTCT
>NC_056726.1:971402820-971545320 GCF_019279795.1 Protopterus annectens | reverse complement strand
CCAGGCCTTGACCTTTCTGGGTACCAAGAAGAGTCTGGAGTAAAAACCTTGTCATTTTTCCTGTTCTGGTACTGTCAGAATAGACCCCATATCCATGAGGGACGTAACCTGTTTCTGTGCCTCTGCCCATCGATTTTCTGGCAGATCTGGCCAACCATTTGACATTGGCAGAGTGTGGAAACAGAATCTGTATCCCCGAGATACAATGTTTAGTACCCACTTGTCCTGGGTTATTAACTGCCAATTTTAAGCATAAAGTGCTAATTTTCCCCGTATAGGTGCTGCCAAAAGAAAGCAGCAAGAGGGAAGTCATTGGGATTGCTTTCTGTAGGTTTGTGCTTTATCTCCTCCAGATTTGGAGGTGGAAGCACCCCATTGCTTTGACCTGTATGAATCTTGCTCCTGGTATCTGGAACCCTTAGGGTGTCTGGATTTGCCCCTTTCAGCTCTGTCTGACACAGGAAAGGACCAATTTTTTTGTAGGCCAGTGTCTACTGAATCTTGGTGGCTGCACTTGTAAGAAGTTTGCATAGACTTAGCTTTGTCTTCCATTTTCTTTAAAACCTCTTCTGCCTTAATACCAAACAGAGAATCATGCTGTAAAGGTGACTATAGCAATTCAGCTTTAACACGATCAGGCAAATTTTGTTCCTTTAACCAGGCATGCCTCCTAATCACCGATCCAGTAACTGTGGCCCTGCAAGAGGCCTCTAAAGAATCAAAACTAATGGCAAAGTATGCTTTCCAACTTGTTCAGCTTCATGCAATAATTCCTGCAATTCTTTATTTTCTGCACATTCTGAAATCAACATCATTTTCTGTCTCAGCAATCCTATAACATGTTGCTGATACTTGAGCAGATGAAATTGACAGTTTAAGGCCCTGATTGCCAATGTTACAGATGTATAAACCTCCCCCCCATCTGTCCAGTGCCCTTGAATCTCTGTCAAAGGGTGTAGGATTTTTTGCTGTTAAGGCCTTAACTCCCTTTGGACCCAGTGAAATATTTTCAGGATCAGCAGCAGGGTTTCTAAATAAAAATGTATGAGAGTCAGGGACCCTGTAATATCGGTCAGGCTTACAGGGAGCCGGAGGTAAGGAGTCGGGGGTCAAGCTTTACTCCGAAAACACATCATCCACAATGTCTAAAACAGGGGGAATGGCTAAAGGCCTGTGCTGAGGGAGAAAAAGGAAATCCCTGAGCCTCTTTTTGATTCTGAGAAGTCTTGACTCTCCCAGTGAAAATGCTCCCTCAAAGTATGCAAGGTTTCTCCAAATGAATAATCCTCAGGAGGAGATGCAGATGGAATAGACTCCTCAGCATCGGAATCCTCATAGGGAGGCATAGATAATTCCTCATCAGAAGAAAGAGAAACCTGATCTGAAGATTCATAATCAGTGTCTTGCCTAGGCCTCTCATCAGGAGGGGGATGGGTACCCCTGATCAAGGCAATAAGGTCTTCATTCATTTTGATCATCTGTTTTTTAGGCATAGAGGCCTGTGCACGTGGCTCATGAGTCAGTTTAGTTTTAGAATTTGCTTTAGTCTTTGGTTTTGCAGCTTTCGGTTTGATATACAAATGTTGAGGTCTGAACACACCCTCAGAAGCTGGTGCCTGCTCAGTGACTCCAGACCCATCCAAGGAGATACATCCATCGGTCCAATACCTTGAGTATTTTGCAGCATGCCGGACTCCACATGGGTGCTGGTAGAGGCCTACGACTCGAAGGTAGCGGGTATCAGGTGCTGCGAAAGCGCCCGAGTACCGGCGACTGGCTTATGAGAAGCTTCGTCATCTGTTTTGGATCTAGACTGCCTTTCTCTGTCCTTTTCTTTGCATTTATGTACTCTGGTAGTCTGATTACTATCAGACGACATTTCTGGGTAGTTAAATCTGCTTCCAAAATACTTTGATGCAAAAATATACCAACGCTTAATAGTGCGTTGGTTAAATCTAGCACAAAATTGACAGCCAGGCAAGTTGTGGCCTAGGCGAGGAATACAGTATAAATGGAAATTCTTATGCGGTATTAGCTTTCCACAAGTAATACAATTAACTTTTTCTGACGTCGGTACAAAGCAAGAAAAAAAAGTTACCCCAACGGGGTACTTCGCTTTAGTGAAGACTTCGGTTCTGAAACTCCAACTCTAATATTTCAGTAGTCGCCCGACTGGCACTTGCAAAATGCTTCTGCTTCGGGCACAGTGTGGCAAGAAAGACTACAGAAAATAGCGTCGGCTGCATGTTATACCCCTGACGACCTGACGTCATGGAAGAGGAGACCGCAACCGATGCAGGACCCAAGACTTTGGAATTCAGGACGACTGAGGGCAACCTGCCAGCAGATTACCCAAATGTAATGACTGCAACAGTGAAACACTAAGAACATGGAAGAGAAAATCCTTGGACATCTACTGTTATGGTGAGATTTTATACAACTGTACTATGTTCTCATCACTGTTGCAGTATCCTTACACTTCAGATAGTACAAAAGCTTTTGGAAAGTATAGGGAGGTAGGCAGAGAAAGGCCCTGGCAAACTTTGCCCTGGTCCTGGAAATGACATCCAACTTACAATGCTTGGTCTTCTGTCTACACTTTTACCAAGTAGCAGCTTTCAAGATGGATCTAGGATCCACACCATTGAAAAAAAAAAAAAAAGCACCAGAAGAGGATACTGCCCTAATAGAATGAGCACAAACTGAAGTGGAAACCTATTTGCCATGAAAAGAACAAAAGGAAATGGCTTTAGCATCCAGCAGGAAACGACTTGCTTAGACACTACCAAACCAAATTTCCTGGCATGAAAGGAAACAGTTGCTCAGATTTTCTGATGCCTTTCGTCTCATCCAAGTAATATCAGACTGGTCTATGCAAGTCCAAGGTGTGCAGTACCTTGTCACTAGCAGACTAAAGAAAAGCTAGCTCCAAGGAAATTAGTCCTGCTGTACTCTGCACTCAGACCAATAATAAAGTACAATGCACCATTTGGCATGTACTTGACTAGGCACTTACAGCAGCTTTAGTGATCCCAGAGGCTCCTCACAAAAGAAATTACAGGGTGTAAACAGCATGTCCTATGCGGACAGATTAAAAGCATTATCCCTTCACTGTCTGCTACCAACTATTAAGGGATGACCTATGCCTGACCTATAAGGCACTCACAAATCCAGTTCTGACATTGCTGCTACATATCTGCAAGTCAAACAGCAACAGGTCACCAAAACTAGGGATCTGAACAGTCAGCGACTCAAAACATACTGGAGACACAGATATGTCTCATTGGATTGCCCGTGTCCATTAGGGACTTGGGCATTGCCCCTGGTGTGAATTTGTGATTCCCTATCCATTGATCCAAACTGCATTTGAAGAGGGCCAGGGGCTCCGATTAACTTGAATAGGAAGTCTGTTACATGCTCAAGGCACAGACACAAACCCACACCCCTAGGGGCCTACATTTATTGTATTGTCTAGGAGTGTAAGGGCAAAGGCCTAGTAATCTTCTATGAACCTGTATGTTCCGGGAGTTGGTAGACTATAAAAAAAAAAGAAATATTTGGTGAACAAATGACTGAGTCAGGAAATGATCATTTTGAGCTGGTACACAGGATCTGAATTGCCTATACATAGTAAGGCTTCATTAAATTTAATTTTGTTGGCTGCCAAAAAGCAATTACTAACACATGGAAATTAAAGTCTACACCAATTCTTTGAGGTACTTAATATTATACAAGAGATAAAAGAACAAGAAGAGTCATTAGAAAAGGGAAGGAGCAAATTACACAGAAGTGGAAATTGTGGGAACAATACATGCAGAATAACGTTTAGGAGAAGGACTGAGGTTTAAGGGAAGGCATGAATTCAGCAACTTTCTGTAATGCTGAACTGATAAGAAAATATGGGATGAATATTGCATTTTAATGGAAAAACAATGTTAAAATTGTTTGTTTTCTTTTCTGTTAATGTACGTTTGCCTGTCTTAAGTGATAATTTAATAAAGATGTTAAAAAAGAACCACCTGATGGTGGCTTGCAAAACCCAAAGTCTGAACAGCCAGCGAGAATAAAAACTTTGTGTCCCCCCACAGGCTGATGTCCCACATGACTGTGGCATTGTCTGCAAAAACCTTTATATGACCTGGAACTCAAAGGAAGTGAAAGGACTGGACAGCTATGATTAATATCAGACCAGTCTATGTAAGTCTGATAATGTGGTCTGATATGTCTGATAATGTGGTCTGATATCTGTTGATTGAAAAGAGACCTTGAACTTTCAAATTGTTGGAAGAAGCTCCCCAACCTAAATGGAAGCATCTGTGTACAGTTCTTGATAAGGAAGATGAACCTGAAAAGGCAAACCTGGATTTAGGATATCTGCTAAATCTACCAACACAATAAGATTTTGAGACGGGTAAAAGATGGACTGAAAATTGCATAACATGGAAGGCTAGAGCCAAACAGCCTTGAGATAACACTGAAACTTCATGTGGAGTTTGGCAAAGGAACCATGGGTATTGTGAATGCCATGAAACCTAGGGCTAAAAAAAAATCCCTTGCAAGGACTGGAAGAGGAGGAGACTGGAACGAAGCAGTAAGAGGACCTTGGGAGGAGGAAAAAAAAAACATTGAGATTGCCTGAATTCTGCAACACAAAAACACTTGGTCCTGAGAAAGAGTCAACAATGACTGAGATTGAGAATCAATCTCACACTGTACAGGAGAAGCATAGTGAAGTATATATTTTGAAGCAGGAGATTCTCAGAGGGAACTTGAATCAAAATGTTATCCAGATAAGGGAAAATTTGGATTTCATGAAGTTTAAAGAAAGCTACAACAGGAGCCAGACATTTGGTACATAACCATGGAGCTGCAGAAAGACTAAACAGCAAAGCATAGAACTGAGAAAGAAACAGATAAAAGTAAATATTTCATGAAGTCAGTGTGAACAGGAATATGGAGGCAAGCATCTTTCAAATCTAGGAAGACAAGAAAATCCTAGAGAAGCAAAAGAGGGAAAGGGTCTGAAGAGACAACATCCTGAAGAAAGGAGCTTTGAGGAAGGTGTTGAGATAGAATAGGTCTAGAATGAGCCTCCATAACCCCTCCTTCATAGGAATTGGAAACAGTCTGGAATAAAAAAACCTGTTCCCTGTTGAGACAAAGGAACAAGTTGCAGGGTTTCTTGTTCCACCAGATCCCACATGGCCAGATAAAAATGAGGAAGCTGGTTAGGAGGAGGCCAACTGAAAACAGAAAAAAATGGAGAAGGACTTTGAACCCACAAAATAAGTGTTGGATGATTAAGAGAACCCAAGAGTCTCTGGTTATCTGTTTCCAAACAGAGAAGCAAAGAGTTAGTCTGAGGGACAGAGGAATCTGGCCAAAGGGGGGGGGGGGGTATATGTCAGGCACTGGGAGATTTATCAGGAAAAGAAGGTTTTTGGCCTTAGAACTCCAAGTTGGATAATTAGAGAAAATCCACTTAGAAACCCTCTTGCCTTTATCAAATCCAAATATTCCCATATCTGGATGACCTGATTAAAAGCCCCCTCTCAGCAACTCCTTCAGAATCTACACTTCACCAGGCTGTCTACAGACAAAGAATATTTCAAAGGATAGTTCCTCTGGAACTTAAGTACAGAAGAAACAAAACTTGAAGTCCTGTATAATCTTGCCCTTATCCTTTAGGGCTTTAAACAATTCTGCAGCAACAGTGCCAAAAAGATTCGGGTTATCAAAGAGCATCTAAACGTTTGGCCATGATATTCTCAAGTAAAGCCTGCAGCATAACAAGGAATACCTCCTCATGACCAAAGCAGATGCAGCTGGCCTACAGGAGGCATCAGCTGCATTTAATGGAATGGCAGGCTAGCTGAGAGGCAGAACACAGCAGAGAGAGAGCGAGAAGTCATTATCTGAATGAGGCAAGTCAGTAACCCCCTCCCCTCGCACTGGGATAAAAGAGCCAGGACATATCTAGTAATGTGGATCTGATAAGTAATGGCCCAAAAAGTCAAAGCATTACAAAATATACACATTTCCCCCATATCTCACCCATAGCATGGCTGTCCTGTCAGAAGTTTGAAAGAGGAAAGCAGTTTGGTTGGCTTAACCATGAACATGGAAACCATTATAGGATCAGATAATGTACTTTAATATAACTATTTATGATCCTCAGATACCTTAAAAAAATTGTCTTGCTTCTTAGGGGCTAGAGGTCAACAGTCAGGAGCCTGAGAAGTTGCTGTAAATGTGTTCAACAGGGCAGCTAAGACTGGAGAAACTGCAGAAGGCTTGGGTGAGTCCATTTGCAAAAGTTCATAAATAACCTCTTGAGCATCTGATACTTGGGCGCAATCCCACTTAAAGTTTTCCATCATACAAATCACTGTATTCCACAAAGATAATTTCTCAAAAAGGAGGGTTAGGGGACAAAGAATACTATCAGAACCCAAGGCCAAAGGAGAGTGCATTTAAAAGGAATATGCTATGGATCCTTCAACAGAGTCCAACTACTCATCAGAAGAATCAGAATCCCTTGTTCTCTTACATGGGTTGGGTGACCAAGGGGTAGCAGCTGCTGGGACACAATCCCTGTGGAGATTTCAGAGCCATTAAGGCATTAAACAGCCTTTGAGTAAAGTCCTGCCACTCTTTGTGAGGATCCTTAGCTACAGTAGCCACATTTGATTTTCTATTTCTTTTTTAAAGGAACATCTGCCTCGACAAATCCAGAAAGTTCAGAGCCCTGCTTAGATTCAGTGAAGATACCAGGTACCTCTTCCTAGACCCTTCAAATATATTCAGCTATGGTTCCCCCTCCCAGAAGTATATACAGCCTCAGTGGACATACAAGTAGTCAGCTGTGTGTCAGGAAAGAGAACTGGTGTGAGCACCAGACTGTCCTCTGGTTCCTCATTCAACTTGAAGAAAATGTCTGGTGGAAGCTGGACAGCTGCAGATTCAGAATGTGCTCTTTTAGGTTTTTTTTTCTTACGAGGCAGCTGAACTTTGGGGCTGGTGGATTCAGATATATTACACTGGGCCAGTGACTTCAGATTGTTTTCCAGATAAATAGAAAAGGAAGCACCAACAGCTGCGGAGTGTCTTAGGGACAAATGACTGACGAGTATCACACAGAGTATGGTCGTGCTTAGCACCAAAAAAAAAAAGCACTGCTTATTTTATTTATTTATTTTAGTTTGTTAACCGGGAAAGTCCATTGGGCCAAGGTAGCCCGTTTTCAATGGATGCCGGAGGAGAAAAGCTCCGGACAGAAAGACAATCTACAATATATTAGTACAGCATATGAGAACAACAGTTTAACATTCAATATACAGCAAGGCAAGATTTTACATATCTTGAACTATATGAGCCGAGTCGATCACTTATAAGATATTAGCAAAAACAATAAATTTATGTTAATTTAATACACTACATGTACTTAGGCAAAGGAATTTTAGAGAGATGAATTGAAGCAGTGGCAGAGATTAGAGTAGAACAGAATAGGGATAGGTATCAGGAATCAGGTAGGATGGGTGCAGGAGCACTCCCAGAGGGAGTAGAGGTGAGAGTGGAGTAGGGTTTTAAAGGATGGTAGGTTAGGGGTAGTTCTAATGTAAGGAGGAAGACAGTTCCATAATCTGGCATTGAGAATGATAGTAGAAGTTGCCCTGGTGCGTGTAAAGGCTTGTAAAGTTCTAAGAGGTTCTGATTTGTGGATCTAACTGTTCTATGTGACTGGTGAAGTTTTAGGGAAGAGGAGAGTGATGGACAGTTAGAAGGTTTGAAAATTAGCTTGTGTGCTGTAGTTAGTTGAATGAAATTTAGGCAGCTTGGGAGTTCCAACCAATTTAGAGCATGTAGGGAGTTGCAATGGTGAGTAGAGGATTTGGATCCTGTGGCAAACTTTGAAATTTTGTTACAACATGAGGAAAGTTTAGATTTTACGGATGATTGGAGGTTAGAGAGTAGCAGAGCTCCATACAAAAGGGAGGGTAGGGGGTAGATGGTAGACAATAGTTGCCTAGAAGACAGAGAAATGTAGCGCCTGTGTCGATAAAGCATACCAAGTTTTTTTTTATGTCAGTCTTTATGGGAAATCTGCCTCCCATAGTCATAGTTTCCCTTCCTAAATGACATGAACACAAACTACAAGGAGGAAAAAAGGAAGGAGCCCCCAGTGGGGCATTTATCTGTATTAGGCTCAAAAGATGTACCAGCTTTGTGAATGCAGTACAGACCAAATTCAGAAGCAATGTTCAGACTTGCAGTAAAGCACTTCTGAGGAGTAGGCCATCCATACGTCGCACACATGCCTTACAAATAGGATGTCTAACGTATGATGCCACAAAGGTGTGTGACACTACAAAAGGGCCTTACAGAAACAGATGCTTGGTGCTAGAGCCATGGGTTCAAGCTCAATGCCAAGAAATGTATAGGTTCATATTTAGGTACTAGGCTATCTGCCTAAGGGCATTTATAAGCCTAGCCAGAATGCATGGGCTTTCGCCTCCCTTTTAAATTGGTTTCCTGGGCCTCTGTCCAGCAGGGCCATTGAAGTGATCCCAGGGGTAAATTTACGATTTCCCATCCACTCGTCAAGATTTCTCTTGAAAAGAGTCAGTGAGGGGCTTTGCCTAACATAAATTGGGATTCTATTCCAGAGCGAGGGAAGTCTCTGGGACAGGAAATTATCCCTCCAGCATGTCCTGTTTATGGTTGTGCTGAGGTTTAAATCCCCAGAGCGTGTGGCTCTAAGAGATTTGGTTTTCTTGAGGTGGAGCATGTCCATTAATATATATAGGGTTCTAATGTAAGTAAATAGTTATCCCCTTTGGGAAAAAACATGTACCCGTGAATTACCACACAGGTGACAGTACACTAAAAACCAAAAGTGTGATAGAGACTTAGGCACACAGGTGGACAGTGGTCTCACCTTCGATAACCACATCGCCACAACAGTCAGGAAATCCTATGTGGCACACCTCATCACTAAAGGCTATTCATCCAGAAAAAAGGAGGTCATTGTCCCACTGTACTCATCCCTCATTAGACCCATTATAGAATACAACACCTCGTTTGGTATGTACCTCTCAAGACATCTGCAACAACTGGAAAGGCCGCAGAAATACCTCACTAAAAGAATCACAGGCCTAAAGCAGATGCCCTACGCTGACTGCCTTAAAAACTCCAGCTATACTTTGTCACATATCGTCTACTCAGAGGCGATCTCTGCTTAACAAACAAGGCCATGTCAAACCCATAGCTGTTGGACATGCTACACAAAGAAATCCCAATCCCTCAGAGCCACACGCTCCAGGGATCTAAACCTCGTCATCAAAATAAACAAAACATGCTGGAGGGATAGGTTCCTAACCTAAAGACTTCCCAGACTCTGGAATAGACTGTCCATGCATGTCAAGCAGAGTGCCTCTTTGGCCCTCTTCAAAAGGAACCTTTAGGATTGGATGGGAGAAAGGAAATTCACCCCGGGGATCATGTCAGTCACCCTGCTAGACAGGGGTCCAGGGAAGTAAATAGTGTGGGAAGAAATAGACAGGGAATTGTTATGGCTAGGCTTGTATAGGCCCTAGGGCCGATAGCATAGTACCAACCTATGAACCTATAAAGGCTTAGGTATGATGGTTGGGTGTTGGATTATCCTGCCAAGGATACCATAAGGATAAAGAATACTGCAACAGTGATAAGGAAGAACATCTAGGAGGTTGCAACCTTAACCTCTTCACCAACTGCTCTCCAAAAACATGTCACATACTTTATCCAGATCTGTTAGAAAAATAAAATCAAAGGTTAACCTGGAAAAAACTCATCCTTTTCCCCTTTACTATTATGTTTTGCCATACGGGGTTGATTACTATTGCAGTGAAAAATGCCTGTGAGGGACTGTCAATTTATGTTGGACTACAAAAAGTTACTTTGAACAAAGGCCTACAATATGGCAGCTGTTTTGGTTGGAGCTGTATAATTCCTTAATATACTATAAAACACGCCCTGCGGCTGAGACGCACACACATGAAGGCCTTTCAAGAAATAAACAGCTCTATTACAGAAGGTATAGAAGATAACAGTGACTGATACTAATCCTATTATGTGTCAGTTAAATGAGAATACACTACTACTTCCTAATGTCTAGCATGACTCATGTAAAAAAGACTTGAAATGGATTATGGGAAAGAGAAAGGCTTGAAGGAAAAATAAGATCATGTTAATATGTCAAGCCCAATTGACAGCCATTTTGCAGAAAACATATTAAAATTCTATAAAAAGCAGAGTGACTGAGATGTTAAAATAACTCAGAAATAGAGATAGAACTAAAAATTTATTTTTTTTCACACTAAGCTGGAGTTTTCCAATATATAATAGTTAGCTCTCCTTGTACAGGACCTGCTGAGCTTAGTATTTCATTATTATGGCATTATCTTTGAATCCAGTTATTTACTTATCTGGCAAACTGCAGCCGTTTCAGGGACAGTAGCTCATGTCATGAGCCAGGCAGGACAGACATATCTCCAGCCAGACTGATCTGACAAGTCACATGATGATGTGTCAAACCTCAAAACCACAGCTCAGGAAGTTCATCATGACACTCTTGAATGCTGATGAAAGATTACACACACAAACACACACTTTTAGTAATTTATTTGGTTGGTTTAGTCAGAAGGTAATAAATAGCTGAAGTGTGTTTATTTTCTAGCTTCATCTATTTTATTGCCCAGAGCTTTTCTTTTTTTTTTTAAACTATGTTTAGCTCCATTAGAAGGCCTTGGTGAGAAGTTCATCTTAGAACATGAGCAACATCAAAATGAAATCTTACACCAAATATCATAGTAAATACACTGGAAGTATCTAAAATAAATATAACCAGAAATAATTTAGCTGTAACACAAGTATTTCAGTTGTATGCATGAAAATTACCGCTATAAATTACAGCAGATGAGAAACAGATACTTCAGCAGTTTGAAAATTGCGGCTATACATAGAACAAGCAAAAGAAAAAAAAAAATTACTAAAACATGAATGTATAAGCAAAATTACCTACATCACAATCATCTCGTATGATACAAATGGTTTCTACCCTCATACAAAGTACTACGAAGTGATTAAAAATGTCACCATTATAACATACTCCGTTCTTTTTCTTCTTTTCGGCTTTTCCCGGTTAGGGGTCGCCACAGCAGATCACCCGTCCGCTCACGATTGGCAGTAGAGTTTTACAGTGTCGAGTTGCCAGGCCGGCACCCAACCTTCCACAGAAGGCACACATGCACACACTCATGCCTAGTGCCAATTGAGAGCGTCCAATCCACCTACAGCATGTCTTTGGGATGTGGGAGTAAACCGGAGGAAACCCACGCGAGCACAGAGAGGACATGCAGACTCCGCACAGAAGGCACCCCAGCTGAGGATCGAACCAGAGAACCTCTCGCTGTGAGGCGACAATGCTAACCGCTGCATCACCGTGGCCGTTACAATGAACAATTCACCTGATTTCAAATGAGAGAAAACAGGGTGGTAAGCACTCTTTGTACTGACCATACTGCATTTTATCATAGAAGACTACATATACAAGCAGATAACAATAACAGATCTAGTCTAGTAAAATGATTCAATGTGTTTTAAGATCAACTAGTACAGTACAAAGTATTTTATAAACCTTTTAACTCACTACGTGGCAAAGCCATCTGGCATTTCCAATATTTAACTGCATTTTAAATGAAATAACCGAAGGGCAAAATTTTCCCAGAGGAAGCGAACATTTGCCCAAATGTAAAGGAAATGCACAGAGGTAAATAAAACCCACCTAGCTATGCCCCCCGCACCCCCAACTATATTTACCAACTCGGAGATCGCACTACAGTGGAGAAGAGAGACATGTTGGGCAAGTGTTTACTACCCTGGGAAAATTTCACAGTTTCATTTTTTGCTATTTTCATCTCATGTAAATGAACGTCAGTTATATGGACATAGGGATTTCGAAGAAGACCCATATAAGTTCTGATTTTCTTTGTGGATCTAATGTCGGTAGACAGAATGGTTCCATTAATTTGCAGGCAAGGTAAACCCAATGGACAAAAGTCTCCCTTTTTATGGGTGACCAGTGAGCACCATGTGCATCAGTGACTTGCTCACGGTAACAGTGGACAAATGGAGGTAGGAGGAATAAAGCGTACACTCCAGACTACAGGAAGCAGCATTAGCTTATTAGCGCAGAGCATTAAAGTAAGTAGTGTGGTTGCAAGATAAAGAATTCACACTCCCTACAGTGGATGTAGCCTCTAGGGAATTTTAATAAGTGACCTACTACAGATCTAGATCTAAAGCAAATGTCTATCGCACTGAATAATTCTGACGGCACCTGAATTAGCAATGAACGTATTAACAACATTAGGCTAATAACAGAGATATAAAGATTAACAGTTCCAACATATAAGTTTTATTGCAAATTCTATCAGATTTTATATACACTCACCATCCCTTCCCACAGCTTTACATTTCTAAGGCTGGTTATGACAAAATATTTATAGGGGAGAGAAAACTTTCACCAAGATACACTATGAACTAGGACATACCCTTAAATAAGCCATTTTTGCTATGACATGTCCTTTGGATGAGATGTTAAATCACAGTCCCAACCACTAGAGATGGTAAAAGATTCAATGCTCTCATGGCAGATATCAAAAAGAACAGAGTAGCTTTATTAACTGATAACACAAATCAAACAACAAATGCATTACTATGTTTCTTTATTACAAGAAAGTGGAGCTTTATTTAATTGATCAATTTCTCCAGTGTCCTGGCTAGATTTCCCAGTCTATATTTACCATCTTACATGCACCCTAAAAAGCAGGTGATATGCCTACGAGGACTAATCCAGTCAAAGTAAAACAAGCAAAACGTCTAACCTTAGCTGTAGATAAATTCATCAAGGCTTTTTCCTATAAATCACCTAGGTTTATTATTTTATTTATTTATTTCCAATTTGATGGTGTTGAATGCTTAGAAATCCTTCTGTACATTTCAAGGTCTTCACTTCCATTTTCTTCTGAAACGTATTCTGAAGGTTTTGCCAATTTTCTTCCTACTTGAAATTTTGCATGATGTTCATAAGGAATTGATTTTAACCAGCAATGGCAACAGAGTACAAGGTGATCCCTCTTTTCACTGCTCACAATGTTTTCACATCCTGAGGGAGTGGCTTGACTCCAGTATAAGGTAATGCCTCTTTCATGAGATCATAGGAAGTTACTAGGCTATTGGCGCTGAGGCCCTTATACAGCTGTCCAAGAGTTTAGCCCATGTTTAGAGAAGTTAGCAGCCAATGCACCTGTCCAACAGGGACACAAATGGAATCCCATGGATGTATTTTCTGTTTCCCATCCAGTTATTCAGGTTGTGCTTAAAAAGGGGTAAAGAGATATTCTGTTTGATGTGGAGAGGGAGTCTATTCTACAGATGGGGAAGTCTCTGGGACACAAACCTGTCCTGCCAATAAGTTAAGGGAGCGCGTGCGGATTGAGTGGAGCTTGGCTTGTGGATATGCAGCAGTCCCATCAAGGCAGGGTCCGAGATCGCCTTGTATACCAGACAGAGGTCACCTCTGAGGAGTCTGTATGAAACTGAGTAGAGGGACAAGGCTTTTAGCTTATCTGTGTATAGCAGATTTTTAAGGCCCTGGATTCTCCTGGTGAGAGACCAGGCTTTTAGCTTATCTGTGTATGGCAGATTTTTAAGGTCCTGGATTCTCCTGGTGAGAAACCTCTGTGGTCTCCAGCTGCTGCATGCGCTTTGTGAGGTACATGCAGAATGGGACACTGGACTAAATAATGGGCCTTAGAAGGGAAGAATACAGGGATGTAAAGATCTCGTTGTCCCTGGATGAGATACCTTACTTATGGGGTGGGCCATGTAGAAAGCCTTCCTTACAACGGAAGCAACATGGTGGTCAAAAGTCATGTTGCTCTCAACCTGGGTGCCCAAATCCCTCATGATGGATTGTGTGTTTAGGAAATTATTAAAGGACATTGTTATTAATCTGACAATTTGTGGGGATGCCACTTTTCCCCCAAAAGGGGATGATGATGCATTTTTTGGTATTCATCTTGACGCCATGTTTCTGGCACCAGTCATTTGTTTGGGTGAGACCCTCTTGGAGGATGTCCACATCACTAGAGGAATGACAGCACCCAGCTTGCAATCATCTACAAACCTGGTCAGCCATAGCACACTGGTTTTGGCCTGCAACTCAGAAAAGTATATCCCATATACTTCAACAATTGGCTAAGCTTCTGGTGCCATTCTAAAGGGATCCAGTATCTGTCTGCCTGGGATGACATGGTCGACAGACCACAATGCTTTGCCAGAGATGGCCTGCACCTGTCACCCCTGGGATACTGGCTAAGGTTCTTGCCGCCCCTATAGTGCCTTTTTAGGCAAGGTTCAAATGACAAATTCACCACCGTAACGGGAACAGGCAAGCAAAAACTGAGGGTGATGCTACTCAATGCTAGAAGTCTAAATCTTAAAATGCCCTCACTCGAGGCACTCCTTAAAATCGAGAACATCGATATCTGTACAGTGATTGAGACCTGGTTGAAGGCTCCAGAGAGCACCCCTGCACTACCAGGCTATAACTCATATCACACTTTTCGGCCATGTAACCTGGACCGGAACACCAAAGGCGGAGGTGTGTCCATATTCATTAAGGATATCCACACCTCCAGGTTAGTTGCTCAGCATAATGCAGCCGAGGTTATCCAAGTGCAACTAACTCTGGGCAAAACTGCAATCCAAATTGTAACTTGCTACAGATCACCCACCATGCCCCAGGATTCCCACACCTCTTTTCCTGATGTACTGGAAAATATTAGGGTTCAACCAAACACCCTAATAATAGGCGATTTCAACTACCCCACCATTAACTGGGAAAACTACTCCTATACCAACTCATTCGCTCAACGCTTTCTGGAATTCATAAACTCCAATGCCCTGGATCAACTTATCCACACCCCCACCAGGGGCAACAATATCGTAGATCTAGTCATTACCAACATGAGCAACCGGTATTCCACACCTGAAGTCAACGCCTCATTGGTCTGATCAGACCATAAGCTAATTACCCTAGATATCCACATCCTGCCCCCATTAAGGGAACCATGGTAAAAAATTTCTACAAAGCCAACTTCATGCTTCTTAAGACAGAAGTGGTGAACTTCATGATACCCATGCAGATGGACAATACAGTTATGACTACTGAATCCTACACAACTGCACTTTATAAACACTTGCATGAGTGCATGGATCATGCTATCCCAAACAGAATCAAGACGCTATCCTCCAAAAAAAAGGAAGCCAATCTGGTGGTCCCCTGCCATAAACAAACTGTACAACAGAAGGAAGAAACCGTTGCAAAAGAGAGTAAAATCCCACGAGTGGAGGAGCTCCCTGGTCAGCCTCAGTAAGAAGCTGCAATCCCTGATAAAATCCTCCAAAGTTAGTTACGAAAACAAAATTGCCACCGATTCTAAAGACAACCACAAAGCATTCTATAGCTAAGTCAAGAATCTCAATGGCAACACTCAGATCTGCTCTGACTTGCAGCACAATGGCACTAAATATACAGATCCAACTGATATTGCCAGCATCCTGGCAGATAGGTTCAGTGCTAACTTTACCCCCCTCTCACCCCCTAAAGAGCCCATCTCTGTACCGGAAAAATGCAAAGTTACTGTAATCACGGCTGCACAGGTAAAAACCACACTCTCCAAAGCCAAGAACACAGCATCCATGGGACCAGACAACATCCCAGGCTGCGTTCTACACTAACTACAGAATGAACTGGCACCCCACCCAAGTACCATGTTAAAATCATAGCCTCCCCTTCAGGCTTTGTGCCTGCTGAATGGTGCACAGCAACAGTTATCCCACTCCACAAGGGGGGAGCCACCACGGACCACAGGAACGAATGCCCCATTAGCCTGACGAGCCTGGTCTGCAAGGTCATGGAACGTATCATCATGGAACTTATAAACAAAGACATTAGTAATCTCCAAACTCTGGACCCCACCCAGTTCGGGTTTGTAAAAGGCAGATCATGTCTCCTAAACCGGATAGACTTCTTTGAAGTGGTCACCAAAGCCATAGACAAGGGTAAGGTGGTTCACACAGCCTATCTAAATCTTGCCAAGGCTTTCGACACCATCCCCCACTCTGGAATTATAGATAAACTCACTAAACTAGGTATAAATCCGTATGTCACAAGATGGGTTGCCAACTGGTTCAATGACATAACCCACTCTGTGAAAGTAGCAAACCCCAAATCCGACTTCAGACCAGTGACAAGTGGAGCACCACAGGGTTCAGTCCTGGGTCCTCTGCTGTTTGGTATCTACTTCTCTGAAGTACAGACTAACACAGAAGGTCTTTGGCTAATGAAGTTCGCAGATCACTGCAAACTAGGAGCCATAACCTAAACTCCTAACAATGTGAACATCCTACAAAAGGGCCTCACTGAGACAAATGCCTGGTGTCAAAGTCATGGCTTCAAGCTCAATGCCAAAAAGTGCATAGTCATCCCCTTTGGTAAAAACTCTGTACCCATGAACTACAACATAGGCAGTAGTATACTTAACTCCGAAAGTGTGATAAGAGACCTTGGGACACAGGTGGACAGTACTAGTCTCTCCTTTGATAATCACATCGCCACAGTAATCAGGAAATCCTACGTGGCACACCTCATCACAAAAGGTTTCTCATCCAGAAAAAAGAGAGGTCATCGTTCCCCTCTACTTATCACTCATTAGACCCATTAGAGAGTAAAACGCCCCTTTTGGTATGTACCTCACAAGACATCTACAACAACTGGAAAAGCCACAGAAATACCTCACAAAAAGAGGATTACCGGCCTCAAACAGATGCCCTACACAGACAGTCTCAAACAACTGCAGCATTACTCCATCGCATATCGCCTACTCAGAGGTGATCTCTGCATAACATACAAAGCTATGTCAAACCCAGAGCTGTTGGACATGCTCCACTTAAAGAAATCCCAATCCCTCCGAGCTACACGCTCTAGGGACCTAAACCTTGTCACCACAATAAGCAGAACATGCCGGAGGGATAGATTCCTGTCCCAGAGACTTCCCATACTCTGATATAGATAGGTAGTTTATTCCAAACAAAGCTCCTCGTTAGCACTCTTAAGAAAAATCTTGATGATTGGATGGGAAATAGGAAATTCACCCCGGGATCACCTCTGTGGCTCTGCTTGACAGTGGCACAGGTAAATCATTTTCTTGTGTGGCAAAAGCCAGGGTACCTTTTGTCTGGGCTTGTATAGGCCCCAGGGCCGATAGCCTAGTACCTACCTATGAACCAAAAAGAGGCTCCAAGACCGAACCCTGGGGTACACCACTCGTTACGGGTCTACTGCTTGAGGTGTCTTCCCCTATTTTGACTAGATGGGTTCTATCAGTGAGCCAGTTAGCTACCCATCTGGAAAACTCAACTAGGTATCAGTCCATATACCTATTAAGGCCAAGTGGAGAATAGTTTCAAAGACTTTGGCCAGGTCAAGGTAGACGGTGTGCAGAGTCTTCCCCTCGTCAATGGCGTTGGTGACAGTCTTAAAGAAGTCTACCAAATTTAACAGGCATGACCTTCCCTTGACAAAGCCAAACTGTGTGGGGTTGAGTGTTTAGAGGTTGCCAATGTCCTTGTTAACGAGGTCCATCATAATCCATTACATGGCCTTGCAGATCAGGCTAGTTAGGCTGAAGGGTCTAGAATATCCCGGATCAGTGGACGGTCTACCTTTGTGCAAAGGTATGACAGTGGCTGTCCTAAACTCAGCTGGGACAAAGCTGGTACTGAGGCTATGGTTGAATAGGGCACCTGATGATGCTGCAAGTTCCTGCCCAAGTTCATTTACTGTAGTTTTCACTGCTCACAAAGTTTTCACATACCAAGGTAGTGGCTTGGCTCCAGTATAAGTTAATGCCCCTTTCTGCAGTTTTCACTGTTCAAAGTTTTTACATCTTGAGGGAGTAGCTTGGCTCAGTTAAGTAGTATCGAAGTTGAAGTTTTTCCAAGAGTTAGTTGTTGCAGAAATCTTTATGAAAAGATCAGAGAATTCTCACTGCTATATATCCTAACTGCAAAAAATTAAGAGAGTAATAGAAATGAAAGCTGCTTGAATTTGTCTTACCAAAATTATGAAGAGTCACCCGTTGGCCCCAGATTACAGAGGAAAACTGCTATACCAAAGACATTGCAGATGGTTGTGTGCAAAAATGCCTGGTACAACTGCAACTCCAAATGCCACATAAAGATCTAAAATTTAGCTAATTTGTCTGGAATAAAAGAGAGTCAAATATACCATAGCTTGCAAAGAAAAACTGAGAGCAAACCAGTTAAAAAAAAAAAATAGAAAACACCGACATTACTGCCAGAGCTTCCCAAACTATGTTCCAATATGTTCCAATCAGGCAAAGCAATGTTTGATCAGGTAACAATCATTCTATTGCAAGAAGTCTTTAGAAGACCGAATTACTAAACTTGTTTCATTCTGTTTTGGTAAAAGTCTGTATATGCAAGTGTGGGACTACTGTGTCCGTTTACGTGTGGGTGGGTAATATACTGATGTGAATGTGTCTGTCCATCTCAGACAGACTGCTGGAAGTCTTAACTGAACGGGAGATCTTTCATTGGCAATGCATGTGCGCAAATGTCACAGCAGACAGGCAGGCTTTGTGTGCATGTGTGTGTCTGTGTGGTGTGAGATTGGTGGATGATAGCACATGTGTATGTGACAGTTTGAGGTCAGTAGCGTATGCTGAGATTAAGGAAGTTCATCCTTTTTGCCATTAATGTGCGATCTCATAGTAGGGGTATATTAAAACTACCTGGTGTCGTAGGTTCATAGATTAGTATTAGACTATTTGCCCTTGAGGGCCATTTTAAGCTAAGCAAATTACCCATGTAACAATCAAACCCTGTACTTTGTGTCTGTAAGGTAAATACATTAGCCATTACAGCAACCATCCTAAAACAAAGACTGCACACCCTATACTAGAATCAAGGACCATCTGCACTCCAGCCCTAGACTTACACCTGCTGCCACAGAATTAGTTAAGTAGTTGGGAGTGCAAGTGGCTGTTCCCTGTTAAAAAAATAAATAAATAAATAGAATTGAAGCCCCAATTTAGTCATACAGAATTGAGCATTCAGTAAATGATCATCTGAAAACAAGAACAAAGGGCAGGGTGGGAGGAACAGCATAAATTCTACAGAAATAAAGACCATTGAGAAGAAAGAAATAAAATAGGTACAAACAGTTGCCAATCAGACACAGCCATGTGTGCTCACATTAATGGAAACCTGTCTTCACTGTGATCTGTAAAAGGCAATTAAAAAGAAAAAATCAAAATGAATGAAAAGGAGCAGGTTGTGTATTACAGAAAGGGCACCAAATTAAAGATCTGTAAAATCACTGGATAAACTGCGGGAGTTAGGACTGGCACAGCAGACACAGGAACACTACAGTTCCAACACTGACCAAGTCATCTTGTGAAATGTAAAATGTACAAAAAACAAAGTCCGTGGTATCCCTCAAAGTCTCAGAAAACTGAGTAACCTATACTGGGTCAAAAACAAACTAAGTAGAAACTTTGCAGTGTGGAGGGTGTGAAGTTCACTCCTTGAAATATCTTATGCACCTAGTTTACCAATAACATTCAAACTTTAAAATATGTACGACAAAATAATAAAATAGTAGGTAGTCCATATTGGAGTTAAAAATGGAATACCCTTTATTGAAACACACAAACAAGACCAGCACTAAGTTTTTAGAAGAATCTAGAACAGAAGCTCCTGTTAAAAAGGGATAATTAGTACAGCATATAGAATACTACATGACAACTATAATAATCAACTGTTCGCATTAGCAATTGAGCCTTTTGCTGACTATGTTAGAATGAACACAAATAGTAAAGGCTAGCAATTAGGAAGAACTTAGATGAAAACACAATTATTTAATGAAATCAAAACTAAAAATTGTATTAATTAATTCAAAGGGAATTAAATAATGACCAAGTACTTAGTGCCCGATAATAAAATTCAATACCTAGGAATCTTACTAACTAGCAACACTAGAGAAACAATAAACATTAACTATATTCATATACCAAGTCAAATAAAATCATTAATGCAGAAATGGAATAAGATATTTTATACAATAGAAGATGTATACAATTAAAATCAACAATTTCCCAAAACTGTTATATACAATCCTTTTCCATCCCTCCTACTAAGAAAATTATACAGCAATATAATAAAATGATGCTGAATTCCCGTTGGTTTAACAATAAGCCTAGAATTGTGCTCAATCATTTAAAAGGTTGGGAGAAGGGTGGAATTAATCTACCAGCTATAGAGATTTATTCATTGGCATCCATTACTACAACAGTTAATCTATGGCGGAATTCAACCTATACAGCCAAATGGAAATTAATTCATGAATCTATATGTAATAATAGTAACTCAGCCCATAAACAATATAATATAAATCCAACCAAGATCTTTTATAATGTGATAAGAGATAACATAATATTTATTAAAAGAATAAAAAACAAAGTATATGATTGTTACTGAAACAATAATACTGTTTAGAAAAAATATAAACATGAACCCAGATACAAGGACATTTTTTTTTATATTGCATCATATAGTTTGCATACAAGAATGTATAACTACCTTTGATTCAAATGTAATTAAAAAGAGTTTAAAGAAAAATAAGCAATTTATTGGTATGAAATACTCAATGGCAAAACATTACTCACACTAGGTCAAATCAAAAGGAAATTTGAGTTAGATGATAAATTGCGTCTACCAATACAACAAATAAGGCAGTACATCACAAATAAGCTGGACTTGACACCAACATTTAAATAATATTCCTAAGTTCATAGAGCTTGTGATACTTTTAATAAATAATACTTATAAATGGCAAAGATATCTATCCAAAATTCATAAGACACTTAAAGAAACAAAGAACTATACCAATATGTTACTGGAATTATTATAATCAGGTTAATAAAAAGGATCCTGATAAAAATGAAAAATAAATTATCCTTTTATCATCAAGCCTTACCACCAAGTCCATTCTGTGGAAACTATGCATGGAAATTCCTACACAGATCCTAACCCCTCATAGATTAGAGCTAATATCCAAGAAACATATTGATTGTTTGAGATGTAAAACGCATACAAAAGCAGATTGGGAACACATTATTTTTTGACTGTCATTCGCTGAATGAAAGAAATAATTTCAAACCAATATTTAAAGAAATTTTAATTATACTTTTCAGTTAACAAAGTCATTAGCTTTGTTTAATGTACCCATATTGTACTCACATTATCTGTTACTAATGTGGCAACTTTCTGTATTTTTGCCTTTTCCATGTTTTACAAAACTCTGTACTTATATTTTGTAATGTTGCAAATGTCTATTTGTATTCGGAGCTTTCCTCCTCTGGTCTCCACTGAAAATGGGCCACAAGCCCAGCTGGACTAACCCGGTTAACAAACAATAAATAAATAAATAAATAATGTGTCCCAAAAGTAAAATATCCTTTACTGTGGACATTGTTTGACATGGCACGTAAAGCCAGAACAACCTACTGGAAGAATAAAGCACCAGCAACTTATCAAGATTTCAAGAAAATCACAGCCTTCATCCCTCGAAGGCAATGGCAACTATAAAGAAAAGAACTAATAAGACAACATCATACATAACTTATTGGCAGAAAGTTGACAAATATTGATCGGATTAGTGAGCACAGCATCTTGATACAAATCACATATTGTATATGGAAACGTGATGTTATAGACTGTATACTTGGGCAATTCTATATACTTTCTTTTGTAAATAGTTGACTAGTTGAACCATAAATAGTGAAACATAAAATATAATCAATCTATTTGAAGATATGGAAAAAATGTTAAAAATTTTGAGTAAAAAAAAGACTCAAATCGGAGGAGGTTAGTAAGGATTTGTGAGAGAGACTGGATAAGCAAATCACAAAGAAACAATGGGGATATATGTAGGACACCCAAATATGCAAAAAAGTCTAGAAGATTTAGGATCTTTGCTTGAATGCGTTACATAGGTATTTTTTATATCCCAAATAGACTTCAAGTAATTGTTTTTCTCAGGTAGATACCAAATGGGGAAGTATAATGAATTGGCAGACTTGAAAATTTCCTTACAAACTACTCTTCCAGAAGTACTGTGGGAGAAAATTGGTATAACTAAGAAAATTATTTTTTAACCTATGACAGAATTGGAATGGTCTACATAGAACAAGGCCTTGTTGAGTCTAATTATATTAGCTGCCAAAAAAGCAGTTACTAGAAAATGGAAATCAAAGTCTAAACCAACTGTACTAAAGTAGTGAATATAATAACAGCTAAAACAACCGGAATTGGGATCTTTAAAAAGGGGTACGAGCAAATTACATGGAAAGAAAATATTGTGGGACTATATGCAGAACAACATTTTGGAAGAGGAATAAGGTTTAAAACAAGGCAGAATTTGAATGAACTATAATGTTTGACTGACAAAGACTGGACAGAGAAGGAACGTATAATGTTTGCAACTGAAATTATGTCTATTGCTTGTTTTCATTTGTATAAATGTACAATTGCCTATGTCATAAGTGATAATTTAGTAAAGATGTTTCTTTCTTGTTTAAAACAAAGTACGAGTATCACACATGGACAAATGTCACTACCATTTTAATGCCCTCTCTACCTCTTGAGGTACTCATTGCCAATATATCTGGCCAGCCACTGCTGTGCATCTAATTGTGTAAATGAAGTTGGCAAGACTGTCTTTAAGCACAAGGTATTATATGCAAGATCTGAACTGGGCTCCAATTCAGACCCATATTTTTGGCTTCACTGCTACAGACAACAGTAGAGACGAGTTCCATTTAGAGCACAGAGGTGGGGTATTAAAGGCATCCAAGATTTTTGTGGCACTCCTCATGAAGTGCTACAGACGGAGGCTACTACAGGGGGAATATACCAGGTCTCAGTACAGACAGGAGGACTGAGGAATACATTTTTTATAATTTGCTCAAGTCATTTTAAAAAGTGTTTTGATGTTTTATTGAAGTTTTGCTAATTCATGGAATAAAATTATTGGTGGTTTAAATCATGTGATTTTTGAGGGAGGGGTATTTAAACTGTGCTGTGAACATTGTAATGGATTAGAATGGATTCTGTTATAAACCTGACAAAAGTACTTAATCCTTCAATAAAATTGGGTTGTTGTGACAGTGCCTTCTGGTGCTTGGTTTGTACCATTGTTGGGTTCTTAGTTTTTGGTTTCTGTGCGACTGGAATAGCTTTGGCCAAAGTGGTCTCCAGTACAACTGGCATACCATAGACTGCAGAGCAATATAGTCAACCACTACAGCGACAAGAGGCACAAGACGGACCTCCTCAGCTGATGGGAGAATGAACTTAATACTGCAAACACTCCTGAATTGTGTAAGTATACTGACTCATAACTGGTCTATGACATAGCATTAATTTAACCAGCCAATGCAGTTATTCATTACACTTTCAAAGACTTTTTATTGCTTTTTCGACTACATAGCTGCAGAAGAGATTGCAGAGAACTGCAAGGCGTATCGGCAGAGACTAACTTGGCTGAGAGAGAGAGACACAAGGTAAGTATGCATCTGTTCTGATTGCAAGCCAGATAAGTATTCTCAGTCTATCACTGTATATCACCTTAAGCAGGCATGCCTTAACTATCAAGCCTACATGCCTGCTCAAATAGCTCTTGGTTACTGCATCAGGCAATGAATATATTGGATTACGTGTCTGGTTTCAATACACAGAAACAGATATCTTATAAATAGTAGCCGCAATACATATAATATGTTATCTTCAATATTGCATGGCATTAATTCAATACTTGCAAAAGCAGTTACTACCTAGAAAACAGATACATGACATGGCGCAGTGAAATTCAGGATTCTATTAGTCATACCAATGCAATTGATTGACTGCGACACATTCATGCTTTCCGCATCATATCTGGATGTGGCTAATATGTACTTGTATATTTCTCATACTGTTTTATGCATTGAAATAATGAAGTAACATGACATGCCACTGATCTAATTCTCTCTTTTGTCTCCCTCCACCTTTTACCTCTCTTTTCATATTTTAATACATTGCTTCTGAAAACAAAATGACGATCAACACACAGAAGTAGACTGACCACTGAGGTTTGGCCCACCATTCCTCCACAGGTAGCTGTGGAAGTACTACCACAAGCAGTAGAGAAGCCTAGCACTTCTGGGTCACAACCAGTCGAGCTTTGCCTCCACAACTCCTGCTCTACCTGCTCCACCTGCATCAGATAGCTCTACCCCAGCTGCTGGTGGAGAGGTACCATCCAGGAAAGTACAGTTGTGTACACTTACCATAAATGTAGATGTTAGAGTGTATTCACTGTTGCAGTCATTACACTTGGGTTATCCTGCTGGCAGGCTACCCTCAGTCGGCTTGAATTCCAAAGTCTAGGTCCGGCGTTGGTTGCTGTCGCCTCTTCCCTGACGTCAGTGCACCAGGGGTATAAAAGATTCAGCAGACGCCATTTTCTTCAGTTTTTCTTGCCCCAGATGTCAGGTGCCCCCAAATGGGTAGGCTAAAAAAATATGCCGCATGCACCAAAATATATTATACCTTCATCTACAAGCAAATACACCACATAGTTTGTATAGCTTAGAGAAGTGCAGATAAGTTCCAGCAAAGAAATGGGGGATGGTGGGAGGGTAACCTGGGCTGCAACAGTGAATACACTCGAACATCTACATTTATGGTAAGTGTACACAACTGTACTATGTTCTTAGCGTTTCACTGTTGCAGTCATTACACTTGGGTTGAATCCCAAAGCTATGGTTGGGAGGCTGGAGCTAATATAGCATTAGGAGCGGCTATGAGGCCCTGCAGAACTGCAGTGGCAAAGCCTGCCCTGGATTTAGAGTAGAGTGGTAAATGATGGTGCTTTGTAAAGGTGTGCACTGAACTCCAAGTAGCAGCCTCTAAAATGTCTTTGGTTGGTACTCCCCTGAGGAAGGCTGCTATAGTGGCTGCTGCTCTAGTTGAATGTGGCCTAATGCCCTTAGGCACTGGCTTGCCATGTTCTGAATAGCAGAAACGAATGCAGTGGCCTATCCATTTAGAAATAGTCTGCTTTGAGATGGCCTTTCCTTGTGATCCTGCAGCATATGTCACTAGTAGTTGCTCAGTCTTTCTGAAAGCTTTGGTTCTGTTCAAGTAGAAGCGTAGTCGTCTGTGTATGTCCAAAGAATGCAGAATTCTCTCCCCCTTATTCTGTGGGTTTGGATAGAAAGTAGGCAGATGAATAGCTTGGTTAAGGGCCACACTGGAGACTACCTTAGGCATGAATGTCAGGTTTGTCCTTGGAGAAACCCTGTCTGGATAAAAAATGATTAAAGGTTCCACGGCCATGAGTGCCTGTAGCTCAGACTCACCTTGCAGAAGTTATTGCTAGGAGCAGAGCAGTTTTCCAAGATAAAAAACTTTATATCAGCTGTACCGGCTGGTTCAAAAGGAGGCAGGGTGAGTTTTTCCAAGACATAATTGAGGTCCCAAGCTGGTATTGGTGATCTCCTTGGAGGCCTTAAGTTTTTGGCTCCTCTGAGGTACTGCCTTAAAGGATGAGAAAAGATCGGTGGGTCTGTATTGTAATGAGCCGAAATGGCAGAGGCATGAATTTTAATTGATGAAAAGGATAGGCCTTTGTCCAGCATCTCAGTTAAGTATTGCAAAATCTGAGGAATATTTGGTACAGCTGTGTCAATTCCTTGTGCCAGGTTCCAAGCACAGAATCTCTTCCATTTTCCAGCGTAAGATTTTCTGGTACTAGGCCTTCTGGCCTCCAAAATGACATCCATCACAGCTTTAGTGAGGGGCGCGTTTTGTATGACTATATTATCCACCATGCTGCCAGATTTAAGGTCTTTAGCTGGCTGTGCAGGATCTGATTGTCTTGTTGGGATAGTAGAGGAGGTATTTGAGGCAAGGTCCAAGCCAGGCATTGAGACACGTTCCTTAGGATTGGATACCAGTACTGCCGGGGCCAGTCTGGGGCAATCAGCATCATTTTTGGCTTCTCTTATCTGACCTTTAGGAGTACCTTGGGGAGGATAGGCAGTGGAGGAAAGGCATATACTGCTATGTTTTTCCAGCTGAAAGATAGGGCGTCCACTTTCCATGCTTGTCTGTGACAAGTCCTTGTGCAGAATCTTTTTAGTTGGTAGTTGTGAGGAGAGGCAAATAGATCCATCTCTGGGCATCACCATTTCCTGGTTATCATGCTGAAGACTTGTGGATCCATGGGGTTTCTGCTTAGTTCATAGGTTGGTACTAGGCTTTTGGCCCTAGGGCCTATGCAAGCCTAGCCATAACAATTCCCTGGATATTTCTTCCCACAATATTTACTTCTCCGGGCCGCTGTCTAGCAGGGCGACTGACATGATCCCCGGGGTGAATTTCCTATCTCCCATCCAATCATCAAGGTTCCTTTTGAAGAGGGCCAATGAGGCGCTCTGCGTGATATGTATGGGCAGTCTATTCCAGAGTATGGGGAGTCTCTGGGTCAGGAACATATCCCTCCAGCATGTTTTCTTCATTGTGATGACAAGGTTTAGATCCCTGGAGCGTATGGCTCTGAGGGATTGGGATTTCTTTAAGTGGAGCATGTCCAACAGCTCAGTGTTTGACATGGCCTTGTATGTTAAGCAGAGATCGCCTCCGAGTAGACAATATGCCACAGAGTATAGCTGGAGTTTTTTTTTAGACTGTCAGTATATGGCATCTGCTTTAGGCCTGTGATTCTTTTAGTGAGGTATTTCTGTGGCCTTTCCAGCTGTTGCAGATGTCTTGTGAGGTCAATACCAAACGGGGCATTATACTTTATAATGGGTCTAATGAGGGATGAGTACAGTGGGACAATGACCTCTTTTTTTTCTGGATGAAAAGCCCTTAGTGATGAGGTGTGCCACATAGAAGGATTTCCTGACTATTGTGGCAAGGTGGTTATCGAAAGTGAGACCACAGTCCACCTGTGTCCCTAAGTCTCTCATCACACTTTCGATGTTTAGTGTCCTGCCACCTATGTGGTAATTTATGGGTACGTGTTTTTTTCCAAAGGGGATAACTATACATTTCTTGGCATTAAGCTCAAGCCCATGGCTCTGGCACCAGGCATCTGTTTCTGTAAGGCCCTTTTGCAGAATATCCACATCATTTGGGGATTCAATAATGGCTCCCAGTTTGCAGTCATCTGCAAACTTTGCTAGCCAGAGTCCCTTAGTGTTGGCCTGTACTTCAGAGAAGTAAATGCCAAACAAGAGTGGTCCCAGGACTGAACCCTGAGGTACTCCACTTGTCTGGAGCTGGATTTGGAGTCAGCTACTTTTACAGTCTGGGTTCTGTCAGTAAGCCATTTATAGCAACCCATCATTTGCCCCCATCATTTGCCAGAGTATTTAACTTTCCTGGCAGGAATTATGCCTGCAGATGTACTTGGTAAGTCAATGCTGTGTCCCACAAAGTCATGGCTAGTCTGCAAAGAGGGTAAGAATGAGTGCCTCCCTGCTTGTTTATATACCACATGACCGTGGTGTTGTCTCTATCAGTAGTTGTCTCGGATGAAGTAGGTCCTTGAAGGCCATCAGGGCATTCTGAGCAGCTAGCATCTCTTTTTGATTGATATGTAGATGCATTTGGTTTGCGGACCATGTGCCTTGAATACACCTTCCTGCCATGTGGGCCCCCCAGGCATAATCTGATGCATCCATTGTTGATGTTTGCCTGGCTGGGGGTAAAGTGAATGGCTGCCCCTTGTTCTGGTGACAATCCTTCGCCCACCATCGAAACTCCTGTTGCAGGCAGGGAATGAGGGTAATTATTGTTTCCAGACTGTGGCAATGTTGATTCCAAACACTTTTTAGGTACCATTGAAGTTTCTTCATATGCAGTCTCGCATATGGAACTAGTAGAATGCAGGATGCCATAAAGCCCAAAGCCTGCAGAATTTGTCTTGCAGATAACTGGGCCTTTGTTGCCAACAGGTTGAAATAGGTAGTCAGTTGTCTTTGCCTGGCATGAGATAAGCCATCTGGGCAGTTGTATTTAAGCTTGCACCCAGGAATATTATCTCTTGAGAGTGTACTAGTTTTAATTTCTTTTCGTTGACTGCATACCCTAGGCCCATTAGAAATCTCTTTACAAACACCAGATGCTGTAGTAGAATGTCCTTGTTCTCTGCTTGAATGAGGCAGTCGTCCAAGTAAAGATATATTTGTATTCCTCTGTCTGCAGAATGCAATTACTGGTGCCAGACACTTTGGCTTATCTACTGCGCCCAAGGTCTTCACAAAGGGCAGTGCAGAGAATTGGTAGTGCATTGAGCCAGCTTTGAATCCGAGGTATCTTCTGCATGTTTGTCTGATTGGGACATGCAGGTATGCCTCTTTTAGGTCTAAAGTCACAAGCCAAGCCTTCTTGCCCAGCATGGGCAGAAGCTGCTGTAGAGTCAACATTTTGAATTTTGGTATATCCAGAAATGTGTTTAGAATAGATGGGTCCAGTATTGGTCTCCAGGACTTGTCCTTTCTTGGGACCAAGAAAAGTCTTGAATAAAATCCTTGTCCCTGCTCTTGCTCTGGTACTTGTTGAATGGCCCTCATGTCCATGAGGGATGAGACTTGCTTTTGTGCCTCTGCCCATTGATGTTTTGGCAGGTCTGGCCAACTGTTTGTCCTTGGCAGGGTATGGAAGTGAAACTTGTAGCCTTGTGACACTAGGTCTAGGACTCATTCGTCCTGGGCTATTATGTGCCAATTTTGAGAAACAAGTGCTAGCCTTCCCTCTAAAGGTGCTGCCAGAAGATAAGTGCTTGGCGCAGGTAGGGGAAGTCATTGGGACCGTTTCCTGTATGGCTGTGATTTGTCTTCTCCACTTTTGGAGGTAGAAGCACCCCATTGTTTAGACCTGTACGAACCTTGGGGCTGGGATCTGCCTCTTGGGTGTCTGTATCTGCCCCTTTGTGGTCTGTCTGACACTGGAAAGGACTAATTCTTTGTAGGCCAGTGTTTGCTAAATCTAAGTGGCTGTACCTGTAAGAAATCCTTAACCGTTTGCATAGATTTAGCTTTGTCCTCCATTTTCTTCAACACCTCTTCTGCTTTAAACACTAAACAAGGTATCATGCTGTAATGGAGCAATTAATAATTTTGCTTTGACATGATTGGGCAGATTTTGTTCCTTTAACCAAGCATGCCTCCTGATTACAGCACCCGTAACAGCGGCCCTGTAGGAGGCCTCCAAAGAATCAAAACCACATTGCAAAGTATGTTTTCCAACTTGTTCAACTGCATGCAATACATCTTGCATTTCTTTGTTTTCTGCACATTCAGAATTTATCAACATTTTCTGTTTAAGCAGTTAAATGATATATTGCTGATATTTGAGCATATGAAACTGACAATTTAAAGCTCTTATAGCCAAGGAAGCAGAAGTGTAAATCTTTTTTCCCCATCTGTCCAAAGTCCTAGAACCCCTGTCTGAGGGGGTAGGGGTTTTTGCAGTGGAAGCCTTGACCCCTTTGGGAACCTGAGAGATTGTTTCTGGGTCAGCAGCAGGGTTTTTGAAAAGGAATTTATGAGAGTCAGGAACCCTATAGTACCTGTCTGGCTTAACAGGAGCTGGAGGTAAGGAGTCAGGGGTCAGACTGGACTCTGAAAATACATCATCTACAATATCTAACACAGGTGGAATAGCTAGGGGCCTGTGCTGTGGTAGCAAAAGGAAGTCTCTGAGCCTTTTCTTAGATTCTGAAAGATCTTGGCTCTCCAAGTGAAAATGCTCCCTCATGGTATGCAAAGTTTCCCCAAAAGAGTAATCCTCAGGAGGAGAGGCTGAAGGGATAGATTCTTCAGCATCAGAATCCTCAGAGAGGAAGACAGTATTCCTGATCAGAAGAGGAATCAGATGAAATGGAAACCTGATCTGAAGATTTATATTCTGTCTCTTGCCTAGGCCTTTTATCAGGTGGGGGATAAGTAATTAGGTCTTCGGCCATTTTGAGCATCTGTTTTTTGGGCATGAAGGCCTGTCCATGAGGCTGCTGTACTTGTTTGTCTTTAAAGGTGCTTTAGTCTTTGCCTTTGAAGCTGAAGTCATTTTAATGTATAATTGAGTAGGTCTGAAAACACCCTCAGAAGCCGATGCCTGCTCAGCGGCTCCGGACCCATCTGAGGGAATAGTCTCCGAAGGTCCAATACCTTGAGCTTCCAGCAGCCTAGTAGACTCCACGTGGGAGTCGGTAGCGGCCTGCGGGTCTAAAGTAGCAGGAGTCAGGGGCTGCGAAGGCACCTCACTGAGAACCGACGACTGGCTTAGAAGAAGCTTCGTCGTTGGTTTTGGACCTTGGATGCTTATCCTTTTCTTTGCGTTTCTTGTGAATTCCGGTAGTCAGATGGCTATCCGACGACATCATATAATTAAATCTTCTGCCAAAATAGTGCAATGCAAAATTGTACCGACGTTTAATAGTGTGTTGGTTAAATCTAGCACAAAACTGACAACTAGCAACATCGTGGTCAGGGCCTAGGCAAGGAATACAGTAAGAATGAAAGTTCTTATGAGGTATTTGCTTCCCACAAGAATTACAATTATTAACTTTCTGACATCGGTCTGTAACCAGAAAAAAGTTTCCCTAACGGGGTACTTAGCTTTTGAAGACGACTTCGGATCTGAAATTCAAACACGAAAATCTCAGGAGTCGGCCGACCAGCACTTGTGAACTGCTTATGCTTTGGGCACCGCGCGGCAAGAAAGACTGAAAAAAATGGCGTCGGCTGCACCTTTTATACCCCTGGCGCACTGACGTCAGGGAAGAGGCAACAGCAACCAACGCCAGACCTAGACTTTGGAAAGCCTGCCAGCAGGATAACCCAAGTGTAATGACTGAAACAGTGACACACGAAGAACATCAGTAGTAGTAGTAGAGATGGTGATTTTGTCAACAGACAGGAGCTGGCAGGACTAGTGAAAGGTATGATGGAGAAGGACCTCAGTATCTAAATTATCAGAACTGAACAGGTCCTGCATTGTATTGTTAAAACAATGCCACATCCAGCACTGATTCAGCCAGCTGACATAGACAATGACAGAATCTAGTCCTCATGCACAAAACTGTTCTCAAGCTGGATGTAGATTCACCTCCAGGTCCCCCAACCTGTTGTGTCCATCATGAGCCCAGTCTACCTTGCATGCCCTGCACGTCTGCTTTTGCTACCAAACGTATCCTACATACCCAACCTGCTCATTCCTACCAAACATATCCTACATACCCAACCTCCAACCTGCTCATTCCTAATCACCATCCCAAACGTTCTTCCTCTTCAAAAGAAAAATAAAAAAGGGGCAACTGTCCCACAAAAAGAAAAAAGTTACTCCCCATAAACAGTGCTCCACTTCACTGTGGATCATCTTGACATTTGTATAGGTAATTGGACCAAATCAACTTTCTGTTGTTGACACCCATCCCTGCTGTGGTAACTCTTCAAAGTCAGGAAATTGTGTGTACAATAATACATTTATGTTGTGAATACAATAATACATTTATGTTGTGAAGTAGATTGCTATGGTGCTCTCCCACTGCTCTCCTGCAATTCCTGTATTCTTTCCCCTGTGTGCTATCCTCTACTTTGCACCCCATTTTCACCACTGTCCTATCAACACCTTTTTATACACATTAAATCTGGTCAAAAAAATAGAATCACACACACCTCGCATGGAAAAAACTGTCCCATGGAAAAAAAGAGTTCACTTTTTGTCCACAGCATGTGTGTGGAGGATGGCATCATGCATCAATGCAGAGTGTCTGCAAATGGCATTTAACTTCCTATGGCAAAAGCTTACGATTTTAATTTCAGCTGCAGTATTCCAGTTACTTTCATGTGTTTAAATATACTGCAATACGGGAATATAAAGTAAACGCATACTAGAGGCACTACTGTGAAACAGTTACTGCAACAGTTCTTAGGGTGTTGGATGCAATGAACTAGAAGTCCCTATGTGGCTTGTTGACATAATTCCCCTGCTTGCACACTGCTTTTGCATAGTGTCAATTGTTACATTACAGCTGCAGATCAAATTTCATGACATTCTATATTCCGATCATATAGTTCACTGCAAACGTTGCATTTCTCTCCATTTACATTTCATTAACATACCGTATGAATAGTGCAGCAAGACATTTGCAAAACATTCCAACCCCAATAGTGAGATGCAGCAAACCAACTCAAACAATGATTAACCATACCAAAACCAAAAAATAAGGTAAAAAGGTTTTAATGTTAACAACTGACACTGCCAGAGCTCTTGCAGCTTAAGTCACCAGTTGTCAACATTAAAGTTTTTTTTACTCGTTTTTGGTTTTAGATGTAGTAAGCCATCCTTAACCTGCTTATTTGTTGATGTCGGCTACAGTGTCCTACTCCTCCTTGCTTTATAGTACAGTGCATGACCGCTTAATACAGAGGAAATAAGAGTAAAGCACTATACAGATGGTCCTACATGTGCCACAAAAAATACTGTTGCTAGTCTTCTCACTCTCTCTTTCCCTCTCTCTGTTCACCCATTCTACTTCAGTAAGTTGTCACGGTCCTTAAACTGTACGATTTAAAAAGTGTGCAAAGTAGGAGCTCCTTTGTGGTGTGATAAGATAATGCTCAACATTTAGAGAGATTTCTGCATACTTGCAAGTGTTCTAGTCCAGGCATTAGCCAAGCGTTACTGTTTATATTTTATGTGTAGCTGTTGCCTACATATTGTTATAAGACAAAATGATCCTGCTTCTGTCATAAGCTACTTGATGCATAGACTGGATAAGAGGGAGGCACGGACCTTCTTCCCTTCTGAGTCATTAATCGTCCTCCTCTGAATTTGTGCAATGCCGAGTGCGGAGCACCCAACAGCAATAGAGGCTAAACTGAAGTACACAGCTTATGGCAAAAATCTAATGAGTTTTTGCCTTTGGATGCATCACTCTGGTGCCCTTTGCCCTGCTGTGCTTTTCTATGTATAGTCAGGTAAGTCTGCTTTTGAACAAGCTGAAGTGTTGAATGCACAGCTTACAGTTATCAAGAGGGTAATATATGCATAGTCATTTTTTGCAATCTGTTGTCACATGGCAACTTTGTGAAGTAGGACTTCCTGTGTGGTGCGTTTAGCTAATATTTAGATCTGTAGATTTATATTGGAATACTCTCAAGGTTCAAATCCAAATGTATGCCAAATTGCTTTTGAATGTTTTGTAAGACACCCATGAGTTTAAATGTTGGCGACACCTCTTCTTAGCACACCATTACCATGCTGTTATATTGTGTTTTTTTCCTATTGTGAAGCTTGCCTTGTGCACATTTTGCATGAATAATTATGCTGATAAAGAAAACAGCAACACAAATGTGCAGAAATGAAAAACTATTGTCAGTTTATCTGTAGTGTGTATAGTGCATCCCTATCACCAACTGTCTACCTCTTCGCACCCCTTCTGTGTTAACCAACAAATCTCCTTGATTCTAAACTGTTTCCATAAGCCATGCTTCCACCAGAAATGTTTGGTCCATCATGTGTTTAATACATGACAGATATGTAAATCATGACATCTGAAACATGGCCATAACACACACATCTGTTCTGTATTCCACCAGATTCACCCATGATTATATGTGTATAATGCTTCGTTGCATGAAAGTTGGCAAACGGCGCCACAGAATGGGAATTAGCGGTAATCTATATTCAATACCTAAACATATGATTATGCACACCATCAAAAATGCAATTCAGCTTGCCAGTGCTGTTCTTCAGGCAGAGAGTAAAAGAAAGTTGCAACATCTGCACTGAATTTTGACACGTTATCTGGATTTCAGTGCGATGTTGACTTAAGTCGGTCTGTTAATGTACATCTGCACTTCAACGGTTACATTTGCACTGTGTTACAATGCTGGGTAACCTATTTACCCATAATCCAACACTGTTATTCTGCAATTTACTGTCCTATTTAGGTCTGTATTGCCAATGTACACTGCACAACCATGAGAAAAGCAAGTGTGCTATTATCCCAAAATGAAACTGCAGTAATGCTCGACTGATAATCCAGTGATGTACATAGACGATTTGCATTGGCATCCCATACTGTGAAATAGGTACATGTACCTCACAGTAACACAATGTATATGGACAGTATATAAATCTTAATTATGTAATAACAGGGGACAAGCACAGTGCTTACGTTGGCCTGTCCACATGTCCCAAAACTTGTGATGTACAGTACTAACTACTCTAAACACTGAATCTTTACCAATTACAAATGTGCTTTTTCACATCAATAAATTCAGACTTCTGTGGCACTTGTGACTTACACTGTGCTCTCTAAATTGTGTAACTAGATAGCTATGAGGTTCAGTTCTCACCATGGGGAACGTGTGTGTGTGTGTGTGTGTGTGTGTGTGTGTGTGTGTGTGTGTGTGTTTGTGTGTGTGTGTGTTTGTGTGTGTGTGTGTGTGTGTTTGTGTGTGTGTGCGCGCATGCCTGTCTCTCCGGGAAGGGATTATAATGACAGGTAAATAATACTTCAATGTCAAATGTGCTATATCCACTTCCACTAAGGAGAATACATTTAACTCTGCACACAGCTCCCTCTGCACTTTATCCCACTTTTAACACAAGCATCCTCTCTGCAACATGCTGATGAGACAATACTGTCAAAAGTGCACTCTCTCCCTTTAAGGGCAGACTTCTCCTGCAGCACTTATGGCTAATACTGTGTTCTCTAGCTTGTGTAACTGGCTAGGTATGAGGTTCAAATCTGGCAGTGATAAACTTGCATGTCTGTGCAGTTCTAGTAGCATAGAAGCAAACCTTCAACAGTTATACTTTATCCACTTCCACTTAGGAGAAAACTAACTTTAGAAATACCTGCTACATCTTTAAGAAGCATATGAAGGACTGAACATGCACACAAATACCAGGCACGTGCTATTCCCACTGCCTTTATGAGACTGCAGTCAGAGAGTATGCATGTATGAAGTTACTTAACTAAAGTCAGTGAACTTATATCGTGATGTGTTTGTGTATAATAAAGCTGCTTGAACAGAACCCAAGAAGACTCTTCTATAGTGTCCAAAGTAGGAGAGCAACAGTGTTAGAACAGAGAAACCTGCTTCACAAAATTCAGTTATACAGAGGCTTATTGTGCTATTGGGCAAAGTTACAAGTATTGGCATAAATTTCTGTCATACGTGTATGCGTTCGTGCTCATTTGCAAAACCCTTCACAGGTATGTGTTAATATGGCAGATGGATTTTGAAAGCCCTTACCACTTGTATTTGATCAGAATATTGAAGAACATTTGAGCAAGAGTAAGATATTTTTATACAAGCAGCTTATGCAGATAAAGATACACGCAGCAGGGCGTTCATTTTGCTAAAACTAGCTGGATCAGAGGCCACAGAAAGACAGCATTCATTTGTGTATGCACCAGCAGTATACGAGGGAGAAGGTGAAAATAGTCATTGCTGTACAGGCTGAATCAAGGGAAGAGCCAAAGGGTTTAAAGCACAAGTTCAGAAAAATGTGTAACCCCCAAACAAATATTACATTAGAGAGGCATTTGTTTTACATGAGACACCAGAAAACAGGGGAAACTTTTACACCTTGTATAACTGACCTGAGAAACAAAGCCAAAATGAGTCAGTTTGGTGACTTAAAAAGATGAGTTAATAAAAGACAGGCTCGTGTGTGGTATTAATATAGTACTACTGTGAGAAAGATTTTGCTTCGTGAAAATGATTTCACATTGAGTAAACTCGATGAGATTTGACAAATCCATGAAGTGACAGAAAAACACAAGTATGCTTGCAAGTGACAAGAGCATAGTTTAAGCAGGCACCAGAGCAAATGTAGATAGCAACACGTGGCAAACAGATGTAGGTCTAAGCACAGCAGGGAAACCACATAGTTTTCCAGCACGTTCTAAGATCAGTTCAGTTAAAGGAGCATGCTCAGTGCAGTACAAGCATGTACTTGCAAAACCCAAGTCCAGCTTTATTGTTAACTATCGCAGTTGTGGTGCCATTCAGGAGTCTAAGACAGAATTGCTTAGCATTTGGTCAGCAATGTCACAAGTGTAAAAAATGGAACCACTTTCAAAAGTTTTGCAAATCAAGTAATCCTCATACAGTTGTAAATAAAGGTCACACAAAAAAAGCAAGTCGATCAAGTAGGCTGCAATTCTGCTTTCTATGTAGATGGTGTACCAGTAACTGGTGAGAGAGTTGATGCGGTGAATTTACTAGCAAAGAATGAGGGGTTTTCTACAGTCCAGATCAATGTTAAATCCACAGAGCTTACAGTAGATACTGGTTCAAAATGCAATGTTCCATCAGCAGACACATAAATGAACAACTCAGTGTGGCCTGTAGGGCAAAACTTGTTGCTTATGGAGGTGAAGAAATTCAAACTGAAGGCTCAGTGATGCTTTCATGTTATTTGGTCAAGAACTATTGCATCTTCTTATTCTATGTAGGTCAAAGACCAGAACAGTATTTATTGGGTCTCAAAGACAGTTTGAGAATTAATCTGCTTTCTTTTACCAAAGAAGTTAATCACATAAGTACACATCCTAGCAAGAGCGCCCGCAGGCAGGTGCAAGGGGGTGCACTTGCACCCCCCTGGAACTGGCTGGCTGAGAAATTAATTTAAAAAAAAAAAAAAAGTTAAGATCATTCCTCTCTAAGAACGCCCTTTGCATCTCATCCAGTCGCACAGATGCAACAGGTGTTTACGACCTGTTTTTGTCTTCTGTGTCAGTTTATGTCTTCATCTTTCTCGAGCCTACCGGGAATTTGAATTCCAATCCAGAGGACGTTTTGAGTGCGGACGCGCCAGACGAATATAGAAGTGAGGTGTGTGTGTCTGTGTGCCTGTGTGTCTGTCTGTACTCCATATAATGAAACGTTCAGAATCTCAAACATGTTTAACACCAGCAGAAGCTGTCAAGACTTTGGATCTAATAAGACAGGAAGGATAAAACAGGGTAAGTAGTTTGATTTACAGAAGATTGGAAGCAGGAATGTGTCTACAACAAGAGAATAAGGTTTCTAAGAAAGGTTACAGGCAGCAATTCAGTGTACATGAAATCCCAGTTAATGAGTAAGCTATTAAGTGGCGTTAATCAGGAGTAGTTAGTTGGTCCTATGTGGAGCTATTTTGACATACTGCTTTAATCGCTGTAGAATTATTATCATTATTATATATATTTTTTGTGAGAAGCATTTGAAGTGCTTGGTGAGTTTATGCAGAGTACTAAAAATAGTCTCGTTTATTTTAGTGTTCAGAGTTAGGCTGAGTGCATTACCAAGCTATTGAGCGAGATTATGTCTTTTTCCTTTTGGCTTCTTATGGAATATGGAGAGGGACCCAATTTGTACATGTATATTTTGAATGCTTTAGAATTTTTGTAGTTTATGTGATCTCTACATTAGATTCTGTTTATACAGTCTCTAATAAAGCCTTCCTTGAAAAAATAAAAACACTCAAGTGGACAGTGATTTACCCAGTGCAGTTAAGTACTGCATTACATAAAGACTACTTAATCTCCCCATAGTCCATTCATTGCTGTCTTTGTATCATGTTATGGAATCCTTGCTAATGTGTTCATCCAACAAATCAAACAATCCAGTGCAACTATTTGAAAAGGATTCATTTTCCAATGTATACTGGTAAGAAAGATGGGTGAAATAAGGCTTCATTTCTGTGGTTTATTACCATTTCACTGTGTTCTGACTTGAACAGAACTGGTTCATTTAACTTTAAACTGCAGGCCATGTACCTAGCCATTAGTTACCATGGGACCGCTGTGTATGTGAGACAACCGTTAGCTATTTTGGGCTTTTGCTCCTTTCCTCACTGTTATGTGATCCTGCTATTTGCATGAATATATTAGAGGAGTGTGGATTGCTTAACAGTATGCGTTGTGGGTGCAGTGGGCGAGTCTGCCCCTACAAAAACAGCTTTTTTTATGTGTGCAAGTAGGTTTAAGTATAAAGTGCTCTAAATTATTTTGGTAGGTATTTTTTTTTTGTAAGCAACTGTGTGTCTATCATACATTGTGGAATGAAATTATTTATACAAAGTATATGGGATATCCATTGGTATTTTCTCAGCTTTATCAGCTGGTGTAGTATTTCTTTGGGTCTATATCATATGAGCGAATCCCACAAATTGCGAATGCTCATAATATTGAGCATACCGGACCTCAAACTTCCTATTGTGGGGGGCTGCACCTCCCACACCCCCCGCTAAATATAAATTGCAACTCCAAGATCACACTACAGTGAGGAAAGGGCAAATATCCCATTCTTCACAGTCTGCGATCTTAGAAAAAGCACTTGATATTATGAGCGTTCGCAATTTGTGCAATTCTCTCATATGATATAGACCCTATGTCTTTCACTGTATGCAAATTTTTTGCTCTCTATATGCAAATCTCAATCATAATTAAGGAAATACTAAGGGACTATCCCCACCGGCACAAGGAGTTAATTGGCACAATTAGTAGAGGCTAGTGGTATGGGAATGCAGTAGTGATATCCAGAAATGAATATCAATGCTGCATTTCTGGTCATGGCTCAAGTGCTTAGTTTGTGGTAATTCAGATCTAGCAACTCGTTACATGCTACACTCTCAGCGCAGTAGTGTTTTGTGATTAGGGGTACCACTTTAGGAAACTTCACATAATGCCAGGTATGGTTCTTGTATGAATTCCTACATCTTCAAAGTTTTGTTTCCATTTTTTATGATGTTGTCTTGTAATTCTAATGTATATTAGATTCCTTCATCTGAGGGATTAGCAGTATCCCCAAGTCAAATGAAAAGAAAATAATGTACTGTAATTTTTAATGCTACCGCATATAAACAATATAAATATCACCTGTATTTGCTCATATACATATATGGTTTTAATCAACAAGAGCAGACACTGAAATGAGCGAATGCATTTTAATACTGTAAAAAAGTTAACATTCAAATGAAGGAACTTTGTGTGAGATTACAAAGCAGCAGGGTTAGGAAATCTGCCCTTACCCCACTGTTTTATGATCCTGCAGTTGCTATATACAATTAGCAGGGATAGTATGGGGTGCAGGGAGACTTGCCACCCTGAAAAAAAAACATTCGTTTTAGATTATGGAGTTTTTGATCATTTTAGATGGATTCCAAAATGATCATAGGCTCATAGATTGGTACTAGGGCTATCGTCCCTAGGGCCTATACAAGCCTAACCATAACAATTCCCTGGCTATTTCTTCCCACACTATTTACTTCCTGGACCCCTATCTAGCAAGGCGACTGATGTGATCCCCAGAGTGAATTTCCTCTCTCTCATTTAATCGTCAAGGTTCCTTTTGAAGAGGGCCAAAGAGGCGCTCTGCTTGACATGTATGGGCAGTCTACTCCAGAGTCTGGGGAGTCTCTGGGTCAGGAACCTATCCCTCCAGCATGTTTTGTTTATTGCGATGACTAGGTTTCGATCCCTGGAGCATGTGGCTCTGAGTTTCTTTAAGTGTAGCATGTCCAACAGCGCTGGGTTTGACATGGCCTTATATGTTAAGCAGAGATCACCTCTGAGTAGACGATATGCAACGGAGTATAGTTGGAGTTTAAGGCGGTCAGCATAGGGCATCTGCTTTAGGCCTGTGATTCTTTTAGTGAGGTATTTCTGTGACCTTTCCAGTTGTTGCAGATGTCTTGAGAGGTACATACCAAATGGGGCATTGTATTCTATAATGGGTCTAATGAGGGATGAGTACGGTGGGACAATGACCTCCTTTTTTCTGTATGAAAAGCCCTTAGTGATGAGGTGTGCCACATAGAAGGATTTCCTGACTGGAGATGTGGTTATCGAAGGTGAGACCACTGCCCACCTGTGTCCCTTAGTCTCTTATCACACTTTTGGTGTTTCGTGTACTGCCACCTATGTGGCAATTCACGGGTACATGTTTTTTCCCAAAGGGGATAACTATACATTTCTAAGGACTGAGCTTGAGCCGATGGCTCTGGCACCAAGCATCTATTTCTGTAAGGCCCTTTTGTAGAGTATCTCTATCATTTGGAGATTCAATAATGGCTCCCAGTTTGTAGTCATCTGCGAACTTTGTTAGTCAGAGTCCCTTAGTATTGCCCTGTATGTCAGAGAAGTAGATGCCAAACAAGAGTGGTCCCAGGAATGAACCCTGAGGTACTCCACTTGTCACTTGTTTGGAGCTGGATTTGGCGTCAGCTACTTTTACAGTGTGGGTTCGGTCAGTAAGCCAGTTGGCAACCCATCAAGTGACATAGGGACCAATGCCCAGCTTAGTAAGTTTATCTAGGATTCCAGAGTGGGGGATGGTGTCAAAGGCCTTGGCGAGGTCCAGATAGGCTGTGTGGACCACCTTACCCTCGTCCACGGCTCTGGAGACTGATTCGAAGAAGTCAATCAAGTTCAGGAGACAAGATCGGCCCTTCACAAACCCAAACTTGGGTTGGGTCCAGTGTTTGTAGGTTGTCAATCTCTTTTTTTTTTTTTTTTTTTTTTTTAATAAGTTCCGTGATAATACTTTCCATAGACTTGCAGATCAGGCTCGTCAGACTGATGTGGCGGTAGTTCCCGGGATCAAAGTTGGATCTCCCCTTATGGAGTGGGATAACTGTAGATGTGCGCCACTCAGTGGGTAAGAAGAAAGTTAAGAAGTCCTTGGGTGTCTGTCTCCATCACTGCCTCAGTCATTGGTGAGTGACTCCTTTGTGGCCAAAGCAGTTTCCTTGGATGATCCATCTTTTGCCCTCTGGTTCCTCTAGCTGCAGCTCTTCAGGAAGCCATTAATGACTGGGAGATCAACATATTCCCTGGGCAAGGAACACTTTTGGTTGACCTTCCAGGTACGAGTGGTTGAAGGTATACTGCTTAGCTGGGGTAAGGTACCAGATTCACAGGCTAGTGCTCCTGTCATGAGTCGGTCCCGTTCCAGGGATTTCCCTAAGAAGAAAAAGCAGAAACTTAAAAATGTCTCTTCTCCTGTGTCTGTTGTTGAGTCAGGTCTACTAATAGCACCATTTAAGAGAGGGAAAAACTTGGCTAGGCTTGTAAGGGCCTCAGGGCCATTAGCCTAGTAATCTCTTATGATCCTGTGAAGCTTGGTTGTAAGCAGTCTGCTGTCTAAAGACTGTGAAGATGCAGCCTGCACTTACAGACATTCCGTTGGCCTAGACAGAGCAAGAGAAAGTTTTTCTTTTTTTTTTTTCTTTTACGGACAACATGCTCCTTGTTTGCATATATGCCTACAAAATCTTGCATGTTAAAGGTCAAAATAAACAATAAGTGATATAAATCCATGGAAGTATGACAGTATTTATGAAGTAATGTACGTATTGTGCTATTTTCTTTTCTTAAACATGTTTATTGGTTCTGGAAAACTTTCATACCTCACAATTCAGATTTTTGTCTCATATTTTCAGTTTGTTTCTCATAAAATTGTATTCTTTTGGCAAATCATTGAAGACTGAAGTCAGAAAATAATGGCAGGCATTTGAGTTTGACTTCATATCCTCAGAAAATGCATACTAATGCAAACTTTGTTCTATGCACTTTCTAAGGGGGTCAGGGGATGTATGTGTGTGTCATACCTATCAACTGTACAGATTTTCACAGAATGTCCAGACTTTTGCCTTATATTTTTGGTCTGTTCCTCATAAAAATTCAGTTTTTTTTGACAAATCACTGAGATGAGCTAAGGATTAAAAGTTACTAAATAATTACATGTATTTGATTTTCAGACTTCATATCCTGTAGAAAATTCATTCCAACACAAATCCTGTTATTCTAGCAACTTTCTAAATGTGGTGTCTGTCTGTGTCTTTCTGTTCAGCTGTCCAGATTTCTGCCCCATATTCCTCCTGAGCTTTTCTCCCGGGCCTCCACTGAAAAAGGGATTTTGCACAGATAGACTATCCCAGTTAACAAATGCCAAATAAATAAAAAAGGATTGAAGTTGCTAAATAACAAACATTTGAGTTTTAGATGTCATATCCTTTATCAAAATGCATACTAAACATAAATCCTGTTGTTCTACAATTATTACATTCATGAGAGCAATATTTATAATCCGTCCCTATTTATTTTAGGCTTTGTCCAGATTTCTTGCACTAAGAGGTTGAGGTCTGCGTGTGTGAGAGTGAAATGCCCTATTTAGGAGTTAGCAGGTAGAATTTATTTTCACATACATTTTCAAGGAATTGTGAACTTCAAGGGAAGAGATGTTTACTGTTGTTCATGCTAAGTCCGTTTAAAATGTGCAACTGTTTTGTTTAGCAAATGGTATCACTGTTGTGGTGTAGAATTTCAAAACGGTCTTAGTAGCACAGCAGGTAGCATACTTGCATCTTGATGTAGAAGGCTGTAGGTTCTACTCCCAACAGATGTAGAAGGGAGTGGAGTGCTACAGTCCTGAGTATGTCCTCCTTTGGATGAGATGCCTAGTAACTATGAACCTGTGTTTCCGCTTGCCACTTATTCCTATTGCAATATACAAGCTTAGCATTTTTTTTTAAAATGTAACAGACAATTTATTGTTTAAGGGCAGTAGGCACTGAATTTGTAGATGAAATACTGAAATATAAAGCTGTTTTTTTTTTAGCAACAACCTCTCCATTAGTTTCAGATCTCTTTAATGTGAAATTATTCAGATGACTTTTACTTCTGCAGAGATTGTGCATATTGACTGATACTGGTAGATTGTAATGATAGACGTTTAAGTGGCCTTTTATGGTTGAAATGTTCTGAATTGGGCAATTTGTCATTATTGGTTCATATGTTTTGTTTCATTGCTTAATGGAAAAAAAGTGTTAAAAACTATAAAAAACACTAAGTGGTGCTGTATTAACAAGGTATATAATTCAGTTATTATATATTATAATTAATACAAAACAGGAAGGTGAATCAAAGCAGTTATGCATGGTTCTGAAATGTGTGCAAGGGGCCTATGATTTGAAAACAGTCCAAATGTAAACTTAACCTGCCACTGGCCAGATGCATTTTCTTTGAATGTGGCTTTAAATGCTGTTTCAGTGCATGCGAGTTTCAAAGGTAGAGAAGTTTTAATGCCAAGTCTGTTTTCATTGTAAGACTATTGCTTTGTTTAAGTTTAGCAAATGTCTATCAGTGTTTGTGTTATAAAATAGGAGGTGACTAAGCTATTGGCCCTGAGGCCCTAAAATTTGAAATAAAAGTTGAAAATTAAAACCAAGTATCTGTAATAATTGTAGAAGTAATGCATAAAACAGTATGCACATAGAGTTTTGAACAGTGTTTATAGCAACTGGGGAGAAATAGCCAAGTAATGGGATACTGGAATGGCTGTGTGCATGTGTTGGGGGAGGGGGGGGGAGTTGAAGGGGGTGGGGTGGTGCTCCGAGTTTGCACCCCCCTGCAAAAAATCCTGCGGGCTCCCTTGCATCCTAGTAATAATTTTTCTGAAACTATTTTCTCAGAGTATGCTGATGTTTTCAATGACAAGTTGGGCAAACTTCCAGTTGTGTATTCCATAAAGTTAGACGCAGAGGTTACTCCAGTAGTCAGACCAGCAAGAAGGGTTTCAATAGCTATACAAGATAAAGGTAAAGCTCAGTTCGATAAAATGGTACAGCAAGGTGTAAAACTGTCCAGTCACAGAACCAACTGAATGGGTGTCATCTATGGTAGCAGCTCACAAGAAAGGCTCAGACAAAAATCGGAATATGTATTGACCCAAGAGATTTGAACAAAGCATTGAAGAGAATGCATCATTCAATGCGTACAATCGAAGAGGTCACAACTCTAATACCAAATGCCGCTGTTTTTTCTGTCTTGGATACAAAAAGTTAATTTTATCAAGTGATGCTTGATCGCAAATTTAATTTATTTGCATTTGTTTACCGGGAAATTTGTGATTACTAACCACTTTTGGTATCCCATTTAGCAGATACAGATTCCTAAGGATGCCATTTGGAATAAATTCTGCAAGTGAAGTTTTCCAGCATGCAGTGGAGCAATTTTTTTGGTGTTATCCTTGTGCCATAATACTAGATGATTTATTGGTTGGAGGCAATGGTGAAGCAGAGCATGACAGAAATCAAGAGAGCTTTAGACAGAGCATGTGAAGTAAACTTGAAGCTCAATCCTCTGAAATGTAAATTCAGACTACCAAGAGAAGCTACATATGCAGGTCATTTATTTACCAGTACTGGCTTGAGACCAGACTCGACCAAACAAGCAGCTATTCTTGAGATGTCAACACCACATAATATTCAAGTTCTACAGCATTTCCTAGGCATGGTCAGCTACTTAGGCAAGTTTATACCAGACTTCAGTGAGTTCATAGGTTGGTACTAGGCTATCGGCCTTAGGGCCTATACAAGCCTAGCCATAATTCCCTGGCTATTTCTTCCCACACCATTTCCTTCCCTGGACCCCTATCTAGCAGGGCGACTGATGTGATCCCAGTGGTGAATTTCCTTTCTCCCATCCAATCAAAGTTCCTGTTGAAGAGGGCCAAGGAGGCGCTCTGCTTGACATGTATGGGCAGTCTACTTCAGAGTCTGGGGAGTCTCTGGGTCAGGAACCTATCCCTCAAGCACGTTTTCTTTATTGTGATGACAAGGTTTAGATCCCTGGAGCATGTGGCTCTGAGGGATTGGGATTTCTTTAAGTGCAGCATGTCCAACAGCTCTGGGTTTGACATGGCCTTGTATGTTAAGTAGAGATTGCCTCGGAGTAGACTATATGCGACAAGAGTATAGCTGGAGTTTAAGGCGGTCAGCATAAGGCATCTGATTTAGGCCTGTGCTTCTTTTAGTGAGGTATTTCTGCGGACCTTCCAGTTGTTGCAGATGTCTTGAGAGGTACATACCAAATGGGCCGTTGTATTCTATAATGGGTCTAATAAGGGATGAGTAGTGGGACAATGACCTTTTTCTGGATGAAAAGCCCTTAGTGATGAGGTGTGCCAAATAAGATTTCCTGACTGTTGTGGCGATGTGGTTATTGAAGGTGAGACCACTGTCCACCTGTTTCCCCAAGTCTCTTATCACACTTTCGGTGTTTAGTGTACTGCCACCTATGTGGTAATTCACAGGTGCATGTTTTTTCCCCAAAGGGGATAACTATACATTTCTTGGCATTGAGCTTGAGCCCATGGCTCTGGCTCCAAGCATCTGTTTCTGTAAGGCCCTATTGTACAGTATCCACATCATTTGGGGATTCAATAATGGCTCCCAGTTTGCAGTCATCTGCAAACTTTGTTAGCCAGAGTTCCTTATTGTTGGCCTGTACTTCAGAGAAGTAGATGCCAAACAAGAGTGACCCCAGGACTGAACCCTGAGGTACTCCACTTGTCTGGAGCTGAATTTGGAGTCAGCTATTTTTACAGTGTGGGTTGTCAGTAAGCCAGTTGGCAACCCATTGAGTGACGTAGGGATTAATGCCCAGCTTTGTAAGTTTATCTATGATTCTAGAGTGGGGGATGGTGTCAAAGGCCTTGGCGAGGTCCAGATAGGCTGTGTGGACTGCCTTACCCTCGTCCTTGGCTCTGGAGACTTATTTGAGGAAGTCAATCAGGTTCAGGAGACAAGATCGGCCTTTCCCGAACCCAAACTGGGTGGGGTCCAGTGTTTGAACGTTGCCAATAACTTTGTTTACAAGTACCATGATAATACATTCCATGGCCTTGCAGATCAAGTTAGTCAGACTGATGGGCATTAGTTCCCAGGATCCAAGGTGGATCCCCCCTTGTGGAGTGGGATAACTGTAGCTGTGCGCCACTCAGTGGGCACGAAGCCTGAGGTGAGGGTATGATTAAATATGACACTTAGGTGAGGTGCCAGTTCATTTTGTAGTTCATGTAGTCCACAGCCTGGGACAGTACTTTTAAGAGAGCTGATGCGCAAAAATGTTGCATGGTCATGCTTAGAACAGCACCAGAAGGCATTTGAAGACCTCAAGCAGAAAATTGCCACCCCACCTACATTAAGATACTATGATGTGAAAAAAAAAAAAAAAAAATCAGTCTCTCTTTCCTATGATGCTTCAAAAGTTGGTCTTGGTGCAGTTATTCTCCAAGAGGGCAGACCAGTAGCCTATGCATCTAGAACACTTTCCCAAACCAAAATACAATATGCTCAAATTGAAAAAGAATTTTTGGCAATATCTGTATTGTTTCAAGTTTCATGATTATATCTATGGTCGAGCTATTCAGATAGAAACTCACCACCAACCTCTAGCTACTATTCTAAAGAAGCCTATGCATTCAGCTCCAGTGAGATTACAAAGAATGATGCTGAAATTGCAAGATGCTCAAATTGCAAAAGTACAACTTCAAAATTGTCTATACGAAAGGCAAACAACTCTATCTGGCTGATACCTTATCCAGATTCGTCCAGAAATATAACTGAACACCTTGGCGCAGAGATTTTGACTTTGACGTGATGGCAGTTGTAATCTTTCTACCACTATGCTTGAGGAGTTAAGACATCACACAAAGACTGATCCAATTTTGCAAAAGCTCAAATCACTACATTAATGTTGTATGCCCATCAAAGCAGTCTAGTGTACCACCTAAAGGGCAAACTTACAGAGAAGGAATGTTGATGGAAGATTGCATTATTTTCAAAAGGTACTAAAATTGTTGTTCCTGCTTCCTTACAAGAACAGATTCAGATTTTGCATCGTGGTCATCCAGGTTCCACATCCATTAAGAGAAGAGAAGAGTGAGAGAACGAAGAGTTTTGGCTTTCATTACTGAAGGGCACTGATAAAGTACTTTCTTCCTGTTCAATATGCAATATTATACCATGACCCCCCCAAAACGTGCACGCTGATTGGCCAGCGTGCACATTGTAAATCGAGTTATACTAATGGCAAAAGGTCCGGTCGCCCGGACTTTTTTCCATTAGTATAACTCTACTTTTAAAACACTGTCTCGTTATGTTAAATGGGTTTAACATAGCGAGACAGCTTTAAAATAAGCAACGGAGATCTCCATTGCTTATTTTAAAGCTGTCTCGCTATGCTAAACCCATTTAACATAGCGAGACAGGTTTTAAAAAAAAAAGCAACGGAGAAAGCAAGATCTCCGTTGCTTTTTACTGTTTCGCTATGTTAAATGGGTTTAACATAGCGAGACAGTTAAAATAAGCAATGTACATCTCCGTTGCTTATTTTAAAGCTGTCTCGCTATGTTAAACCCATTTAACATAGCGAAAACAGTAAAAAAAAAAAGCAACCGAGATCTTGCTTTCTCCGTTGCTTTTGCCCACAGCTCTGATGTACTGCGCAGGTGCGCAGTACATCAGAACTGCCGCAGATGCCAGACATCTGCGGAAGGGCAGTAAACAGGCATTATACTATGCCATTATTTAAGAAAAGTAATAGTTTATTTTCTTAAATAATGTCATGGTATAATAGCAATAACCCACTTCTGGGTGTGGGTAATGCTGTATTTACCCACGGTTGGCTTTGTTTGGTCCTCGGCCCTCGGGACCAAACCACGCCAACCGTGGGTAAATCCAGCATTACCCACACCCAGGCGTGGGTTATTGCTATAGTACTAGACCGCATTTGCACAGAGAACCACGTCAAGTTCCTGAGCTACCTTAGTCAACAGTAGCCATGGATATCTTCGAGTGGGACAAATCAATACTACTTCATATTGGTAGAATCTTACTCAAATTGGTTTGAGACTTAGTAATAACAGTGGTGTATGTTAGGTAGCAAGTCAAAATGTCATTTCTCATTCCATATTAGTACACACAGTTATTTCTGCCAATGGTATTCAATTTACTAATCAGTTGTTTCAGAAATTTGCAAGAGAATGGGACTTTGTAAATGTTACTAGCAATCCTGAATATCCACAGTAAAATGGGCTACCCGAGTGTGCAGTGCAGACTGCAAAGCAGTTACTTGAAAGGTCAAAGCGTGACAATACCAATGTCTTTTTGAATTTACTTACTTAATCTCAGAGACATACCCCGTGACGGTATACTTGGCTTATGTGCTCAAAGACTTCTATCCAGGAAAACCAGAAAGACATCACCTATTAGTTCTAGTTTATTGAGGCCTAAAGCTAACAGAACAGAACCATTAAGGCTCAATTATTCAAGAAGCATTCTCTCCAGAAGTCCAGTTATGATAAATCAAGCAGATTTTTTCGTACGTTTTGGAAAGGAGAGACAGTGAGGATACAAACAGCAAAAGGTTTCAACCGGATTGATCAAGTTTCAGGTATATGTGCTGAGCAGAGATCCTACTTTGTAGAATCTGAGGGTGTGGAGTACAGAAGAAATCGCAGGCATCTTCTTTCCCTGTACTAGAATCATCAATTGCAGCACTGTTCCTGTGATATAGACTCTAACCCTCCGAGCGAACCAGATGTTGTTCCCATCCCAGAGTGTGTTTCAACTTATACTTTCACTCGAGTATGTTCTAAATACTTCCAAGTTTGATTGTTCTGTAGAGATCGCTCCAGTTGCTAAACCCAATTTCCAGTTTTATGTCACACAATATGGTTGAATATCCAGACCCAATGTGAAATATGCAGCAACATGGACATAACTGTATATATGTTCCTAGTGTTTTATAATTGCATGACAAAGAACTACTTGTAATATCTGCATGCCAAATAGATTCATAACATTGCATGATCTATTTCTTAAAGAGGGATGATGTAGATCATTATGATTGCAGTAATTAAATTTGTATATAAAAGTTACTCAAGTTAAAGCCAGTAAACATCTATCGTGATGTGTTTGTGTATAATAAACTTGCTTGAATAGAACCCACAAAGACTCATTGGCCCAAAGTAGGAGAACGACAGCTCCCTCTGCAGTTCATCCCACTTTTAACACACATTTCTTATCTGCAATACAGTGATGAGGTTATCCTGATGAAAGTACACTTTCTGCCCTTAAGGGTCAGACTTGTCCTCTGGCACCTGCAGCTAATACTGTCCATTCTAGATTGTATAAATGGATAAGAGATCCAAATCTCACAGTGGGGAACTTTTGTATGTGGCTTCAATGTAATTTATGTACATCTTCCTGAACAGTTGTGCTGTATCAACTTCTTCTCAGCGGAAGATTTTAATATGGGAGTGTATGCCCCCAGCCCCTTATCCCACTTTCACCACAAATCTTATTCCATCCCACTGATTAGGTCAGCATGCCAAAATTGCACACTATGCCCTTCCAATTCACAGCTCTCCTGTAGCACTTGTGGATAATTTTGTGTTGTATATATTGTGTAAATAGGTAAGTAGAGGCTTCGAATCCAACACTCTGCAAAAAATGTCAGTGTATGTGCGATCATGTACAACTGTGTCCATGACAACACCCCTTATGTAATATTCCACTTAGGAAACATTTTCCCTGGCAGAAGATGACCCTCTAGATTTGTATTATCCTCAGTTAATCATTTTTGGAAATAATGTCTACATCAGGCTATCAAAAAATAACCACATCAAAGTGGTAGTTTGAGTTACCCTATAGCACTGTCTGTTAATACTGTACTCCCTTGACTAAGTACAGAGGGAGAAGGTTTGAATCCAGCAATGATGGAGTAGTGTCTATGGACATTCATGTTGTGTAGAGAAGGCTTGTAACGCTGTAGTACATGTAGCTACGTAGTGTTATTATGCACTTTAATCACATTCATACATTTTTATAAGATCAGAGTACATAAGATCATGAAACAATGGTGACTTCATCCATTCAAATGTGGACTCACCGTCATAGATGCAAGAATATATCATGTGGCACATGCGATTCAGGCAGTGTTCTGTACCTTGTGATCTTAGGTAGTCTATTCAAATCCGGCCATTACTCAGACTCACTTTGTGTGCTATACTTAAATACACAATGAGTTTCTGCGTTTCTGCCTTTTTCTGAAAGGATTTCAAACCTGCATAAAGGAAGAGCACTGCTGGCGATTCACTGCTGGGTGAGAAAAGTAAACGTGTCTTTTTTGTCTGTGAGTGACAGAGCTACTTTCTGTTTTACCTGCTCCATTTTGTTTTCCGTTTTAAGAAATCTGCTTGGCCTGGTATTTTTGTTCTATGTGAGAAACTGACTATCTAGGCTCACATTTCACGTTTTTTTTCGTTTGTTAAATTCTTTGACCGATACTTAAATGCACAGTGAATTTCTGAGTCTGTCTTTTTCTGAAAAGTTTTCAAGCCTGCATAAGCAAAGCACTGCTGGAGACTCCCCCAATAGTTATTCCCACCCACCATCCCCTTTGTTGATCTGCTTTCTAAACCTGGTGATTTTAAGCTGCCCACCCCCAATGTAAATTGAGCTTAAACTCCTCCCTTTCTACACTGCTGTTAATATCTTGAATTATTTATTTATTTGCTTTTCCTTGTGCTTATATGGAAAAGTGACATTTTGCCTCTCATTGTCAGTTCTACTGATTTACTTGCTCTGAATTCATTACCTAGCCAGCTGTTGGATAAAGTAGCATTTTTACACTGTAGCAAGCACTTGTTTTTAAATCAAGAGGTCAGTGGATTTTCCATCTAGGGCACTGGGAGGTATCCTGGTCTGTTTAGGTTGGGGAAACACTTGAGATTTCTACATGTAGTTTTACTGGCTGGAGAGTTTTATAAATCAGCTTATCTTGCTTTTAGTGCCTTTATAAATTATGTAAAACTGAGTGGCTCTTGGCTCATTTATACAAAGCAAAGAACTTTTATTGAATAATCACACTTTTATAAGTACAATGCTGTATTCCTAAGTTTGTTTGTGGTAGCATTTCACTACAGACCATCCTTTACTGTGCTTTTACATTAGAAGAACTGGGTTTATTCATCCAGTGACAGTAGGTGGGTAGTGGGAAGCACACAAAAGAGCTCCAAGTTTTTTTATTGCACTTCTTTTATGTACTGTGACTGTACTTAAGCAGTTGCTTAAGATATTTGTGATTTTTGCACTTTACAGCAAAAAAATACTGTCTACTGCTGCTTTAAGTAGTTAATTGCACTATATTACATTTCATCTGCTAGTTGTACTGCTGTTGTAGACGGTCTGTGTGGTCCTTTTACACTTGGGCTCCAAACCAGCTATTCTACATTAAGTGTTTTTCGGCACCCTTGAATCAGACGTGTGCTGATCGAACCTGTCTGAGTTGGGCATTGCTAGTGGAAGGCTTTTTGTGTGCTCTCATTTTTGTAGTTATCTTAAAACTTCTTTCTCTTTACTTGCATTTAAGACTTGCATTTGTGTGGTGCTGCACTTCATGCAGAGGCAGTTAGCAGTGCCCTATATAGACACAAAAGCCTAAAATCTCAGGTTTTTCCCTAAACAGCTCTCAGTGAAACACTTCAAAGATTTTCTTCTGCTCTATGGGCAATTCAGCTGTGCACTGAGAAGCATTGCCTATTTGATCAACCTTAGGCTATGCAGAGTATACTTTCCTCTTGTAGTCTCAGCACTACCACCACAGTCCTGACAAATTATCCCATTCCTTTTCCCCAAAAAAACATGCAGTAAGAGCCTATCATGGATGGGCAGCTTCCCATAGTCTGCCTGGCCACCCTGATAGACATGGGCTTCCTGAGGCAATACTGTCTCATGTATACTGACAACCACTTTCTCCTGAAACAAATACTTAATGTGAGACTTGTAGTTGCACTATGAAACTGGAGGCAAGGCACTCACATAAGGAGAGATCGAATGCCAAACATGTTGTCAGCACACAGAGACGCAACACAGACCCACATATGTGAAGGTACTTACTAGCAACTTAAAAAAGATCAGAGGCCTCCCAAACAAAAAAAACACTTGCACACAACAATGCAAAAAACAACCACAACACATACACTTGTGTCTCAGCAAATAAATCCATACTGCATAACACCACAAAACATATTATACTGGTCATAGGGGACTCCATTGTGAGCCACAAGGATGTTCTGCTCACCAGGCTGGTTAAAGAGCGGATTACGATTAGCTGTCAGGTGCCAGAATCCATCAAGTCACTCAAGTACAAGTACCAGTATGACTGTCATAGTCCATGTGGGGGGAATGACTTGAGACGCACCTCACTGGACTATACGAAGAGAGACATGACTGAGCACTCAGATTACGTGTCACAGCCAGGTATAATCCTAGCTTTAAGCAGCATTCTACCTTCAACATGGATAATCCCACAACACAAACAAAAAATGACTGACTTTAGCAATTAGCCTAAACCAACGTGTCAGTCTAAGGGGATCCATTATCCGTCAACCTGGGAAGAACTTACAAAAACAAAAAAGCAGGCAATGTGTCAGCTAAATCCTCAAAAACAAACCACCACTTAGAACATGGGAAGACATAGCCGGCAGGCCATTTTACTTTTCAAACCAAAAAACAGGCAGGAAACCACTATATAGAACAACTCTTTATAAACCAGCAAAGCTTTCGGATACAATCCTTCATCAATACTAACCAATACAAAGAAGTTCATTCCTTAAATACAGGTCCAAACAAGCCATGTGACCTGCAGCCAAGAAATCACATGACAAAAAGTCACATAAAAATGTATTACAAAATTATATACACAAACTAATATAAAATATGAAATTAGAATATGTAAAATACATACTTACAACTAACAATCTAGATCTACTCAATTTAACTAAAATTGGCTTAATACTAACCATACTGTTAAGACCTGGTCTAGAATCACTTAAAAGTTTCAAAATCCACTCATACTCTTTAATTTCCAAATAATTATTCAGATCTCCACCTCTAGGATTTGGTAAAACTACATCAATAATCCTAAATTTAAAATAATGATGTTGCCCATACTCAGCTACGTGTTTATATAATGCATTCCTTTCGTAACACCTTCTTATCTCTGACTTGTGTTCAATTATTCTATCCTTAAACTTACGTGTAGATTTACCTACATAAAAAGCACTGCATGCCACACACGTAGCTAGATAGACAATATGGGTGGTGTTACAAGTCCCCATTACTCTAAATCTAAATGTCTTTCTACTTGTAGGATGTTCGAACATTACACTTCCATCACTATAAGTATCATCACAACAAGAGCAATTATAGCACTTAAAAGTGCCACACCTAGCTGATATGGATCCATATTTAGCCCTGTCAAAATCCTTATAGCACAAAGAGTTTTCATGTTTCTGTATGCATAACAGGGTTTGGGGCCTAACATAGTTTTTAGCTCATCCAAGGCCATTAAAACAACCCAGTTATTAGACATAATCCATCTAATATGTGGTGTCCTTAGATTAAAAGTGGTTAGATATCTAACTGGTGTTAAAGTAACCTTTGCTCTATCAGAAGGCGGATTAATCACATTCATATCTTCTTGAAGTAACACTGGTTTCAATATAGTTTTCCTGTCCTCCCTAACCTTACTAGTACGCATAGAGAGCAGAGAACTTTTATACCCACTATATGTAAAGTCTTCTATGATCTCATTCAGTTGTGTTTCAAAACAAAGATCATCAGTATTTATTCTACTAAGTCTACAAAACTGAGATCTGACCGTACTTCTAAAGGTATGTGGTGCATGCATACTAGTGGCATGAGTATATCTGCCAGAGCAGACCTCTTTTCTATGTACACTTGTATGTAATGAGTCCCCAGTTAATTTCAAATTGATGTCCAAAAATGTTACATCAGTCTCAGACACCACCATCTTAAATTTCAAAAAAGGGGATGCCGAGTTTAAATAATCCATGAACTTAGTAAGATTTTCATACGTACCCTGCCATATCAACAGACAATCATCCACAAATAGTTGAAAAAAATCTAACATGACCACTAAATGGTTCGCATCACTGAATATATGTGTCCTCTCCCATTGATAAAGTACCAGATTGGCGTAGGTGTTGGCTACGGACGTACCCATCGCCACACCTGTAAGTTGTAAATAAGTTGACCCATTAAATAAGAAAACATTATTTCTTAATGCAACATCCATGAGACTACATATAATCTCAATCTTGTCTGGTCTATCAGATGAAAATGACATCCTAGAGGTGGAGATCTGAATAATTATTTGGAAATTAAAGAGTATGAGTGGATTTTGAAACTTAAGTGATTCTAGACCAGGTCTTAACAGTATGGTTAGTATTAAACCAATTTTAGTTAAATTGAGTAGATCTAGATTATGTTAGTTGTAAGTATGTATTTTACATATTGTAATTTCATATTTTATATTAGTTTGCGTATATAATTTTGTAATACATTTTTATGTGACTTTTTGTCATGTGATTTCTTGGCTGCAGGTCACATGGCATGTTTGGACCTGTATTTAAGGAATGAACTTCTTTGTATTGGTTAGTATTTATGAAGGATTGTATCCGAAAGCTTTGCTGGTTTATAAAGAGTTGTTCTATATAGTGGTTTCCTGCCTGTTTTTTGGTTTGAACTGTCTGAACTGTCTTCTGCGTTTTAGGCCATTATACTTTGCCAGAGATTGTCTGCACCAGTTTCCTCTAGGCCTTTGGATACTGGCAAAGGCATTAGCCCCCCCCCCAATTGTGCCTTTTTTTAGGCAGTGTCAAAATACCCAACCTCCCAACATAACACAAACCTCTCTAAACTCAAAGTACTTCTGCTTATTGCCAGGGAGTCTAAACTACACTCCCTGGAAGCACTCCTCACTTTGGGAGATTCTGATGTCTGTGCAGTCATTGCAACATGGTTCAAAGTTGCAGAAAGCACCCCAGCCATGCAGGGATACAATTCCTTCTACACATTCAGACCACAAACTGAGTGGGAAAGAATCAAAGTAGGAGGTGTATCTATCTTCATTAAGTACACCTTGGGAGTGGTCAAACAGTACGACTCTCTTGAGCTACTCTATGTCCAATTGACTATTAACAGGGGTCCAGGAAAGTAAATAGTGTGGGAAGAAATAGCCAGAGAATGGTTATGGCTAGGCTTATATAGGCCCTAAGGCCGATAGCCTAGTACCAACCTATGAACCTATAGTTAAAGACCCCTACCACATCATAGCTAGCTATAGCTCCACCATCATGAAAATAGGAAAAGTATACTGCGTACGTGGACTTACTGGAGTCACTTGCCATACAGCCCAACAACTTGCTCATGGGTGATTTTAATTATCCTACCATCGAATGGGAAACATACGCTACCGCAAACATGCTCTCTCAGAGGTTCTTGGACTTCGTCAGTGCAAATGCTCTTGATCAGCTAGACGGCACACCCACAAGAGGCTCAAATGTCCTGGACATAGTACTTACTAACATGGGAGAGTATAGCACCCCTCCCCCCGTGTGATTGTGTGATGTCCTCCCTGGTAAGATCAGACCATAAATCTGTCTTGCTAGATGTAATTACAAGATCAGATACCCCATCACGTTCAAAAGTGCTTATGAATTTTTCAAAGACAAAATTACCTCCTACTAAGTGTTGGTATAAGAAGTTTCAACACTCCCTTGAACACAGATAACACAGACTCCTATGCAGAGCTGTACACCAATGCCCTGTATAGAACTGCCCAAAGAGTTGTACAGAATTGGCTGTACCCAACTGGATTAAAACAAAGTCTTGCCACAAAAAAGAAAAAAAAGCCACCCTGGTGGACCCAGAGTATAAACAGGCTATACAACAAAGAAACTAAAGTCTAACAGCAAGAGGGAACTGGCTCAACACAGGAAGAAGCCCCTCTCCAGCTTAAAACAAATAAATTACAGATCTTGCCAAGTCCACCAAAGTTAATTAGGAAGCAAAAATAGCCTTTCTAGCTAAGGATAGTCACAAGGCATCCTTTCAGTCCAAAATCTAAAAAGGAATACCCAGGTATGGGCTGAACTGCTGTGAATGGCACCACCAATACTCAACCGGAGGTAAAAGCTAACATGTTAGCAAAGACATTTGGAGCAAACTTCACCCCTCTGTCCCCTACAGTCATCACCCCCACCCCCCAAGTATACCTTCCACCATTCTTCAGCCTATTATCTCAAGAGAGCAGGTCATTTTGGCTTTCTCCAAGGCCTAAAACACAGCATCAATGGGGCTAGACAACATGCTAGGTTGCCTTTTAAACAACTTAAAACATGACCTAGCAGACCCACTTGGATCCATGTTTAACCACAGCCTACAAACTGGCTATGTTCCAGCAGAATGGAGGGGACCCATCAACTGATCCTGGGAATTATTGGCCCATAAGCTTCACTAGCCTCATCTACAAGGCCATGGAAAAAGTCATTATGGACCTTATTAACAAGGACATAGGTAATCTCCAAACTCAGGGACACGACCCGGTTCAGATCCATTAAAGGTAGATCATGCCTGTTAAATATGGTTGACTTCTTCGAGGAAGTCACCACGGCCCTGGATGAGGCAAAGAGTGCACACCACCTACCCTGACACAATCCCCCACTCAGGTATTGTAGAGAAACTCTCCCAATTGGGAATGAACCCCTAGACTATCAGGTGGGTAGCCAACTGGCTCACCGACAGGACATATACTGTCAAAGTGGGGGACTTCACCTCTAGCAAAAGACCAGTCACTAGTGGCGTACCACAGGATTCTGTGCTGTGCCCTGTACTGTTCTGAATTTCTCAGAAGGCCAGGCAGACTTTAACAGCCTGTGGCTGACCAAGTTCGCAGACTATTGCAAACTGGGAGCAATCACGAGTCCCTCAATGATATTATATATATATATATATATATATACATATATACATATATACATACATATATACATAAATATATATATATATATATATATACATATATATATATATATATATATATATATATATATACACACATATACATATACATATACATATATATATATACATATACATATATACACACATATATATATATTACATACATACATATACACATATATACATATACACATATACACACACACTGCAGACAGGGTTAATTCAGACAAATGAATGCTGTCAAAGCCAAGGATTAAAGCTACACGCAAAAAAATTATTGCCATTGGTAAAGACGACATCCCTGCCAATTACATTAGAGAGAGACCACACCCCTAAGTCTAGACTCAGTGGTATGTGTGATCAGATTACTCAGATCGATAGCAATCTGAACTTTGACCACCATATGTCCAGAGTAGTAAGGAAATCCTTCTCTGTGGCACATCTTATAAGTAAAGGCATCACATCTAGATCCAAGGATGTTATAATTCCATTATACTCAGCCCTATTCAGAGCAATAATTGAGAACAATGCTCCCTTTTGCATGTACTAACCACACACGTGCAACAACTGGAGAGACCACAGATGTTTCTCACTAAGAAATTACAGGGTACACAAAACAAGTCTAATGTGGAAAGACTGAAAGCCCGGTCCCTGTACTCTGTCTCCTACATGTTGCTAAGGAGTGACCCGTACCTGGCTCACAGGGCAGTCTCTGACCCAGCCCTGATGAAAATGCTACCTATTCATAAATCAAATTGCACAAGGGTCACTCGCTCCAGGGTTCTTAATCTAGCCTCTAACATGAACAGGTCATGCTGGAGAGATGGATACATTTCCCAGAGAGACTGCCATTTCTCTGAAACAAGCTTCCAATTCATGTGAAAACAGAGCTCCTCCCTGACCATGTTCAAACGCAACCTAGATCAATGGATGGGTGACCTCAAATTCACTCCTGGGGTGGCACCCATGTTCCTCCTGAACAGAAGAAATCAGTATCAACTACCATAGACCCTTACCTCTGCAAACTTCACTCACCTAACCACCAAGAATTGGGACAGCTCAGGAAAAATATGGCTAGGCTTGGAGGGGCTCTAGGGCCATTAGACTAGTAACCTTCTATAAATCTAGGATAGGTAACAATGCTGTCACCCAGCTAACTGCTGTGTACATGTATGGATGCGGATTCCTATTACAGTGGTTTCTTCTCCTTTTTCACACAAACATTTTCTTTCACAATGATAATGCTATAAGATGACATTTGTCTATCCCTTGAAAACTATTACGGCTTTTCCTGTGGCTCGAGGACATGAGACTGTTTTACATCTTAGTAAGGTGTGTGTTCAAATCAGTGATTATCTACACATGGTGCCTGATTATGCATCTTGTGTCTGGGTATAACAGGCAGCAGACCATGCTTGTGAAAAAACACACATAGCAACACTATTTTAAAGAAATGACAAACGCACAGCTCTCCTGCAGCAATAAAACTGTATCACTGCTTCAAAGATCAAAATGGATCCATCTCTCCAGCATGACCTGTTCATGAATATGTAGCATTTCACCAGTGGCATTGTGGCTCATTCATTCTTTCCAAGATTATTTAATTCAGTTTGTCACACAGTCATGTGTTCAAAAACAAATTTCAATACAATCACATGATGTTATGATTTCATTTACAAACAAAGACCTCGATGTAATGCAATGCTGTCAGGTTTGGGTTAATATTTGTCACTTGTGCATTCTGACTGATTTTATACTACTGTTTATGATGCACATGCTTGTCTAAGACATGTGTCAATGTAATAAATCCTCCCATCTATGGTTGTCCAAGTTATCACACATACATTCCTTGTGCATACATGCCATATTCAATAACTGCACTGTATGGGAATAGCCTATAATGTATCCATTGTCCTTGCTATTCACCCAACTTAGGTTATCAACATTAATATCAAATTTACTCCCCTTTATTACAATGTTGCATCGTGTCCCTTATCTATTGTTATAGCATGTCTATTTTTAAGTTATGTACATGGGTAAATACTTGGAAACAGGACAATTTATTATTACCATCAATATGGATGTCTTTCTATTGAAACATTTTTCTTTCAGGTATCATCACATTTGAATGCATTATTTTTTTTTTCCATTTACCCTTCCCTCATAATTTTGCCTGCATTGCTCATGTTGTATTCTGTGTAAATTAGACTACCTTCACATCCCCTGCATCTACTTGCTTAAAAGTTATTTGCCTTTACTTCATATAAACTGTCCACGCACTCTTGCATAAAAACGTTTGCCTACAGGAAAGTACTTTTGTTTACATTGTGTACTTGTGCTCCCAGCACAGTTTCATGGCCGCCAACACTGCTGCTGGCCACAAAACGGTGCTCTGAAACATTTACGTGCAATGAGTAGCATGCATATTCAATAAGTGCTGCTTCTCATCTAGTTAACGTGCTACAATCATGTAGGCTTCGCACAAAACCTACATGGGTGTTAGTGAATCCCAAGAAATGCCTTTATTGGCCAATCTCTGACATGAAGGAAACTAAATAACCTTCACAAAACTCAAAAACTTTTGTCCCTTAAATCCATGAAGTTCATCTATGTCCATAAAAGATAAAGTATTCAATAATCAGTCATGAGATGAGGCTTGGGTGAGTTAGCAAAGATTACGGCTTAACTAGACAGTGGTCCCAAGGCACCCTGAAATAAGCATTTGTGCTACACAGATTATCCAACTGACAAAATTAAACATATGTAACATGCAACAGGTACAAGCATGCAAAATCTGAAGGTAATGCTACTCAATGCTAGAAGTCTAAACCTCAAAATGCACTCTCTTGAGGCACCCCTAAAAATGGAGAATATAGATATCTGTGCAGTAACTGAGACCTGGTTCAAGGCTCCAGAGAGCACCCCTGCAACACCAGGCTACAACTCTTACCACACTTTTCGGCTACCAAACCAGGATCGAAAAACTAAAGGTTGAGGAGTGTCCATATTCACACCACCAGGTTAGTTGCCCAACACAATGCGTCTGAAATTCTCCAGGGGCAACACTAAGTAAGACTGCAATTCAAATTGTAGCTTGCTACAGATCCCCCACCATGCCCCAAGATTCTCACTACACCTTTTTAAACATACTGGAAAATATTAATATACAACCAAACACCCTAATACTGGGTGATTTCAACTACCCTGCCATTAACTGGGAAAACTACTCATGCACCAACACCTTTGCCCAACGGTTCTTGAAATTCATAAATTCCAATGCCCTGGATCAACTAATCTATAGTCCCACCAAGGGCTCCAATATTCTAGACCTGGTCATTACCAACATGGGAAATCGATGCTCCACACCTATGGTCACCTCCTCGTTTGTCAGGGCAGACCATAAGCTAATCACCCTTAACATCCATATCCCAACCTCACCCCCCAGTAAGGAAACCTCCATAAAAAACTTCTCAGAGAACAACTTCATGCTACTCAAGTCAGAAGTTACAAACTTCATGACACCCATGCAGATGGGAACTGAAAGTTCGACTGCTAAGTCCTACACTAAGGCACTGTACGAGCAGATCCATTCATGCATTAATCATGTCATCCCAAATAGAACCAAGATGCTCTCCTCCAAAAAGGAAGCCAATCTGGTGGTCCTGGCCATAAACAAACTTTACAACAAAAGGAAAAAACTGTTGCAGAAGAGGAAAATCCCAGGATGCAAAAAACTCCATTACCAGCCTCAGTAAGAAGCTGAGATTCCTCATAAAATACTTCAAAGCTAGTTACGAAAATAAAATTGCCAAGGATTCCAAAGACAACCACAAGGCATTCTATAACTATGTCAAGAATCTAAATGGCAATGCTCGGATCTGCTCTGAGCTACAACAGAATGGCATTAAATATACTGATCCCAAGGATATTGCCAACATCTTGGCAGATCGATTCAGTGCCAACTTCACCCCCCCTCACCCCCTAAATGGCCCATCTCAATACTGGAAGATTGCCAAATTTCGGTAATAAATGGCCACACAGTTAAAAAAATGCACTCTCCAAAGATACGAATACAGCATCCATGGGACCAGATGACATCCCTGGCTGTGTAGTACATGAACGACAAAATGAACTGGCACCTCACCCTAGTGTCATGTTTAATCATACCCTCACCTCAGGCTTCGTGCCCACTGAGTGGCGCACAGCTACAGTTATCCCACTCCAAAAGGAGGGATCCACCCTGGATCCTGAGAACTACTGCCCCATCAGTCTGACGAGCCTGATCTGCAAAGCCATGGAATGCATCATCATGGAATTTATAAACAAAGACATTGGCAACCTTAAAATACTGGACCCCACCCAGTTTGGGTTTGTGAAGGGCCGATCTGGTCTCCTGAACCTTACTGACTTCTTAGAATCAGTCTCCAGAGCCGTGGACGAGGGTAAGGCAGTCCACACAGCCTATCTGGACCTCGTCAAGGCCTTGGACACCATCCCCCACTCTGGAATCATAGATAAACTTACTATGCAGGGCATTAATCCCTACATCACTCGATAGGTTGCCAACTGGCTTACTGACAGAACCCACTCTGTAAAAGTAGCTGACTCCAAATCCAGCTCCAGACAAGTGGAGTACCTCAGGGTTCAGTCCTGGGACCTCTCTTGTTTGGCATCTACTTCTCTGAAGTACAGGCCAACACAAAGGGACTCTGGGAGCCATTATTGAATCCCCAAATGATGTGGATACTCTACAAAAGGGACTTACAGAAACAGATGCTTGGTGCCAGAGCCATGGGCTCAAGCTCAATGCCAAGAAATGTATAGTTATCCCCTTTGGGAAAAAACATGTTCCCATGAATTATCACAGAGGTGGCAGCACACTAAACACCGAAAGTGTGATGAGACTTAGGGACACAGGTGGACAGCGGTCTCACCTTCAATAACCACATCGCCACAACAGTTAGGAAATCCTTCTATGTGGCACACCTCATCACTAAGGGCTTTTCATCCAGAAAAAAGGAGGTCATTGTCCCACTGTACTCATCCCTCATTAGACCCATTATAGAATACAACGCCCCATTTGGTATGTACCTCTCAAGACATCTGCATCAATTAGAAAGGCCGCAGAAATACCTCACTAAAAGAATCACAGGCCTAAAGTAGATGCCCTATGCTGACCGCCTTAAAAATACTCCACCTATACTCTGTCACATATAATCTACTCCGAGACGATCTCTGCTTAACTTACAAGGCCAAGTCAAACCCAGAGCTGTTGGACATACTACACAAAAAAAAAAAAAAAAAAAAAACCCAATCTCTCAGAGCCACACGCTCCAGGCATCTAAATCTTGTCATCACAATAAACAAAACATGCTGGAGGGATAGGTTCCTGACCCAGAAACTCCCCAGACTCTGGAATAGACTGCCCATACATGTCAAGCAGAGCGCCTCTTTGGCCCTCTTCATAAAGAACCTTGATGATTGGATGGGAGAAAGGAAATTCACCCCGGGGATCACGCCAGTCACCCTGCTAGACAGGGGTCCAGGGAAGTAAATAGTGTGGGAAGAAATAGCCAGGGAATAGTTATGGCTAGGCTTGTATAGGCCCTAGGGCCGATATATAGGTTCATATGTTGGTACTAGGCTAACACTGAGTGAACAAATGTCTGTGTGCGACCACACACAACATTAACACAAGTGTTTTAAGCAGCTGCATTTCAAACATGCTCACACCTTGTGCAAAAACTATTCTTACTAAAGCCTTATTATACATAAAAAAAAACATGCTTAAATACCTGCATAGTACATGTGCTGTGTCAGCTTCCATTAGAAAAAGATAAAACATATGAAGGCTACGTGGTGTAAGAATAATTTTTCTAAGCTCATGTTTAACAGTGAAATCTCACGCAGATTTGCTATAAGCAATAAATGTATGAACAAAAAGACTCCATTCCCCACAAATAGCCATGTGGAACAATAAAAACTTGACTAAAAACAGCCTGGTGGGGTGCAAGCAGTCATATACTTGGTGTATATTTGATTACATTCAGTACATGGACACTATTCACTATTGCACATCATAGAATTGCAAACTACAACTGGGCTTGCTTGTTTTCAATGCATGGCAGCTGGTCTGCTGACATTCATTAACCCTTAAATAAAACAAGAAGAGCCAGATTCACACTGCAGGCCTGAACCTTGAAGCTTTACTTTAACATGAACAGTAAATATTTAGGTCACCTTCTTTATTTTAATATTAGTTTTCACTCAATAAGAATCCATTACAGAACTCTGAATGGCCCTGAAAGTCATACATCATATATGTTGTACAGAGATCTACCAATGGAAACCTGAGATGCCAGCATATGAAGATCAATGAATAATTAAATATTTTTATCATCAATAATGATCACATTTAAAGTACTCTACTTCAGTGTTTAACCTTCACAAAGATAATTTGTCTGCAGCGCATTAGGAAGGAGCAGCATGGAATTGTTTTTTAGTATAGCGATGATAGGGAAGAATCTTTACCACAATTAGAAATGTAAACTATGCTGTCAAATTCCAAGACTCTACAGTCAGGCCTTCTTGAACATTATTATTCATTTGCCAACACAAAAGGCAGCTACACTTATAGTAAAGAGAAAGTATTTAATTATGTCAACTAACATGAAGCCCCGAGTGAGAAGAAAACAATGCCATGTATATAGTAGAATCTCCAGGGTAACGGATAAAATTCATTTAATGTGACAGTTTCTCAAAAATGTCCTAGCTGTGTTAACACATTTAGCAACTATCCAAGTCATTAAATGTTATTCCACCTTTTCTATGCCTACCAACAAACTGCACAAAAAAAAAAAAAAAAAAAAACACACACATACACACAAGCACACATACAGTGATACCCAATAAATGAATGTCTGGCTATGTCTGAACACACATGCATACAACATGTAAGCCATGATAGATTTTCAATTTGAAAAGAAAACATTCTGATAAAGTGAAAAGGATGCAAAATGCATAATCATCAAACATGCAAGCAAAATAAAAGGGGGAAGTGAACCCCCAAACGATGTAAAGGAGACCATCATGATGCATTACTTGTTATACTGCTACCTGTCCAATTAAGCGGTTCCAATATTAACATTTTTCTGTACTTGTAGTCTCTTTTGTGGTACAAAAGCATAACATTAGTATGGTGTAATTAAATACCACATTATGTACACCAAAGTTGTAGCAGAGCTACTATTATCCAGAAATTTGTGAGCAATTCCAAAAAACTTGGATACAAGCTTATAAAGAAACGCATCCAATGTCCAACTCAGAAAGCATTCCATCAGTTTATAACCCCATAGAGAAGCAGAAAAATGAAAGGCTAAGAGATTAAATTTTACAAGAGAAAGATTTGTAAAATGTAATACCCGATTCCCAACTTGTAAATGTATGCCCTCATTAATACAATGCAACTGTAAATAATGTAATGTAAAAACATCAAAACCAGTTACAAAATGCAGTTTATTACATTTTACATAATTGAACTAAAATTTACTAAATAGGAACTGCACATTCACACAGCTATAAATATGGTTACACAAACACGTTTACACATATTAATTTATACACATACATACACATATACACACACACACTGTTAACCAGTCCCCGTATTTGGTTATCAAAGAAAAAAAAAAAAGAAAAGGATAAAGAAGGTAGTATCCTCTTACTGCAGCTAAATGGGTATTTTCCTGATTCAAACAAACCTCCATAAACGACTTCTAGATTAATTTCCCCACCATCTGCACTTGCTTACATCTCCTCAGAGATTACTCTGGGCAAACGTTGGGCAGATTTTCCCCAGTTGTTCATGATCTCTGCTGTCTTGCTATCCCAAATACATACTTCATGGCAACAGGTTTTCCAAAGAACCAGGTTCAGTGCTTTGGTGTTTATCCTGGGACCCCACCTACAGAGCAGATATTCACACTGGGAATGTGGTATCCTTTTGTACAGTTAGCTTGCCTTCCCTGAATAAAACTGGTCTTTTCCTCATTGCACTTAAACTCAGCAACTCCATCAACCTCCCCACCCTCTCTGATATGCTACCATTTTCTTGGCACTTTCCCTGCAGCATTTTTGGCATGCATACTTGTGAAAGCATACAGTGGTTTGAGAGTTCCTTCACAGGTAGTTACTAGGCTTGTAGTCAAGGAGACCACTGAGGAGTCCATCCCAATTGTCCCAATGCACTGTCTGGTTATGTGATTTGCTTAGAGTCGCACAGTGGGCATATGAAGGCTGTGGAATCAAACCCTGGACTACAAATAAGCAGCTAATTAATAAGATCTCAAAGCCTCAATTCTCTGCTCTACCTGCTAGACTCTTTATAGGAACTTAATAGGACAGCTAATAAATTAAAACATTCGCTGCTGTTAGTGCACAGTGCTGCTTCACGTTGAAGGGCTGGTAGTTCAGTAGGGTTTCTGAAAAAGGTGAAAGTGTGTGTCTGTGTATATTTTATATATATATATATATATATATATATATATATATATATATATATATATATATATATATATATATATATATATATATATATATATATATACACATATATATACACATATATACATACACACACACATATACATACAAACATATATATATTATATATATATATATACATATACATATACACACACACACACACACACATATATATAAAAACAAAACACACCTTCCCATTTACTGCTGAACTACACACCCAAAAGGCAGAGCTAGATATGATGTCAGAGAGCAGCACTTGTACTCTGCCATAGGTAGCTTAGAGGATCTGAAAAAGGTTTGCATGCAGCCCTTTGTGATGGAGTTCAACACATTCTTCTTGCTTGCTACTCTACTCTCTCAACGCACTGTTGTATCACACTGCCAACAAACAGGTGACAAAGATGGATTTGACACATTATGCACTCGCATACCTCAAACTCCATTTGCTGCACTTTACTGGAAGGTTGAAGGAAAACCATGAGTAGGTTCACAATGGGCAGCACATCGGCAGCTTTCCAACTCCAGGCCGTTTCACTTCAATCTATAGAAATTATTTTGTGGGGCAGGTATTAAGTCCTTGAGCATCACTGTCCTGAAATACTGGTCTAATTTACAAACAAAGCAAGCCAACAAAAACAAAGCTTGTATTAGGTTAGGCTAATTGGGCATAACCCCTTAACAGCAAAGGCCTGCAGAAAATTCTCAATCCATAAATAATGCAATAAACATTTATTATTATAAAAGAATATGGTATACAAAGGAGCAGTAAACATTAGGTACGTCAAAGATCTGTCTCAGTTTTCTTACAAAGGTCATACATACAAGGCAGTTATGATATTCAGCAGCCGAAGTACTGATGTCAATAACTTGCCAACTTACCTGGCAAGTGCCATCGACAAAGATCACTATGGCCTCTAAAAAGAATAATTACTGCCAAATCCTGTTGGATACACTTCAACTAGGACACTGCTGACCTGGGCAAAAAAAAATTGTCAGATACAGAACTTCTAGAAAGCAATAAAGTCTCTTGTGCTCTACTACAAAGAACACTTATAGGGAATTGGGTATTGGGGATAGGATTAAAGCTGGTGTGCTGAACAGCTTAACTGCAGACAAGGAAACAAAACATTGGCTTGGGGAAGTGAGCTGCTATTAAGAAAACAGTAACCAGTGGGTAACAACAGGGATCAGAATTTGGGCGAACTATAATGTATGTAGTGAGATACAACTGTGGGAAGCAGAAACAATACACCAGCATTGATGCAGCAGTCAGAAATGAAAGGCTGCCCTATGAATCATAGTGATGTCTGAAGGGTGGGGCAGTTAGGACTGAATGCAAGGGGAACACATATGCACCTCCGTTAAAATCAAAGTAAACACAATGTGCAGTCAGGGAAGAATACCACATCATCTTTTTCTAGTTGCTAGTATATAACTTTTGTTTAACACTAGATCGGTGTTTCTTTCTGCCCAATTCAACTTGTGGGTTACAGGATCTGGCTCAGATCAGAGACCAGCCATTTCCAAAAGATTTCAGCTCCCCAGGCTCAGTCTCCTCTACCCATAATGCCTAGCACTGAGACTACCCTCAGACAGAGTTTGTGTCTCCAAAAAAATGTTCCAGTGCTAAACCCAGCAACCTGACACCAAGGATCCCCAAACCAAAAGGAGGAAAACTGTTTCCATGACTTGGTCGACCAAGGGATTGAGAGAACATAAAACAGGAGGAAGCAAGTGGGTAGGATGGTTGAACCAAATGGAAAGAGCAAAAAATGTACCTACCATAACGTTCCATGTTAGTTGTCCTTCATCTCGCCTTCCTTCTTGCTGTTTGGTTCGGAGCCGATCCTCGGCTCAGACTCAGCCTACTTCTAGAGCTCGAGAGCCATTTACTGGCTCAAGGTTAACCCTTATCCCAGAATGCCCAGTGTCAGCTACCCAGATGTCATTTGTGATGGCGCACACTAGACATATAAAGTAACCAGTACACTAGACATATAAAGTAACCAGTAACCTAAAACTGATTTACCAAAATAACAGACCAGAGTAAACTGCCATAAAATTACCTGGCATGTGAACCAAGAAAAAGGAAATCAGCCAGTGAAACCATAGTGAACTCCTCTCAATCCTCCAGGAAGGGGGAAGGAGGGGGGGGGGACACAAGAAGGAAGGTGAGATGGACAACTAACATGGAAAGTTATGGTAGGTACATAACTTCTTTATGTTAAGTTGTCCCATCTCACCTTCATTCTTGCTGTTTGGGACAGCGTCCCTAGCACCTAAAGACCCCGGGTGGCTCATTGGAACAGACACTTCAGAACAGTGGAACCAAAGGAATCCCTGCTCCGAGAGACCACATCCAATTTGTAATGAGAGATAAAGGTATGAGGGTTTGCCCAAGTGGCAGCTGCACAAATTGAGTCTATGGGCAACTTAGGCTGAAAGGCTACAGAAGTGGCTAATGCTCTAGTAGAATGACCTTTCGGTTTTGCTGGTAGATGTTTATGTCTTAACTGATAAATAAAGGCAATGGTGTCAGATAACCATTTGGATAAAGGTCACCTTAGAAACTGAAGGCCTTGCTTATTGTGAGCATAGGAGAGAAATAATTGGTCTGACTTTCTTAGCCCTTTGGTCCTATGGGGGTAAAAACGTAATTTGTCTGTGCACATCCAGTTGAAGACTGTATTCTGCCTTACTACTATAATTGGGAAAGACGACGGGGAGATAAATGGATTGATTTAAATTGTTTTCTGAACAGACTTTTGGTATGAAGGATGGGTTGTTTCTTAGAGAAACTCTATCTTTGTGAAACACCATATATAGAGGACGAACACAGAGTGCTTGGAGCTCTGAAACAAGTCTAGCCGAGGCAACAGCAACCAGAAAAAGTGTTTTCCAAGAAAGAAATTTTAAGGGACATGAAGCTGCTGGTTCAAAGGGAGGCAGAATCAAAAAAGTAAAAACTAAAGTGAGATCCCAAGGAGGAGGTGTATCCTTCAATGGGGGTCTAAGAAGAGATGTTCCTCTCATGAAGGCTTTGCAGAGCTTATGAGACATTAAGCTAGAATTAAGAATTCCAATATGAAAATTCGATATGGTGGCCAGTTGTACCCTGATGGTAGCAGCAGCCGCACCCGACTGAAAAATCTCTGCTAGAAATTCTAGAATTTGATGGACTGGGGCTGAAAATTCTGCCCAGTAAGAAAATCTTTTCCATTTGCTAGCATAAGTCTTTCTCGTAGTTGACTTATGGGAGGAAACAATATCGCAAACTGCTGGGGAGATACTTGGAAGCCTGGCTAAGGTAGGAAGTGGAGTAACCAAGCTGTGAGCTTGAGAGTCTGAAGGGATTGGTGTAACCCGCCTGACTGATGAATCAACAGATCTGGCATTGGGTCCAGAATCCAAAGCTGGTCTAGAAGGTGAAGGTGCAGGAATGGAAACCATATTGGTCGAGGCCAATGGGGGCAATGAGGATCATTTTGCAACCCAACGATTTTGCTTTCTGTAGGAGTCTTAGAATTGGGGGAAAAGGGGGAAATGCATAAAGGAGTCCTTGAGGCCAATCGTGGAATAGAGCGTCCCTGGGAGTTTGACCTGGAGGAGGAAGCAGGGAGAAGTAGCTGCTGCATTTGTTGTTGGGGGGGGGGGCAAATAGATCGCAGCAAGGCTGGCCTAATTTGCAGAAGACAAGGTCTGCCACTTCCTGATTCAGAGACCACTCGTGAGGCATGAGGAATGCCCTGCTGAGCCGGTCCACTTATGTTGAATTTCCCAGGGATGTGCGTTGCTGTCAGAAAACGTTGGGAGGAAAATCGCCCATTGCCATAGCCAGAGTGCTTCTCGACACAAGGGGTAGGACCTGGTCCCAACCTGCTTGTTGATGTACCATACAGCTGACATGTCTGTTTGGATTGCAATAATCCTGGACGGAAGAGAGTCTTGAAGAGCTTGCAACGCTAGGAGCACCGCTCTCATCTCTAGGACATTGATATGCAGATGGTACTTGTGAGGTTGCCACATGCCTTGAATTGTCCTGCCTAGATAAATGCCTCCCCCCCCCACCCTATCAGGGAGGTGTCCATGGTCACTGTGGCTACCGGAGGGGGTTGAATGAAAGGTTTGCCCAGAGTCAACAGTGGGGAGACCATCCACCAAGAGAGGTGTCTTGCATGTTTCTGTAATCAGGATCATGAGACATGGGTAGTTCCTGGAAGGACCACTGCGTGAAGAGAAGCCACTGAAGGACTCTCATGTGGTAACGCGCTAATGGTACAAGAAGAATGGCAGCTGCCATGGAGCCTAGAACTTGCAGGACATGTCTGACTCGGATCTTTCTGCTCTGCATTAGAAAGGACACTTGTTGGCGAATAGAGAAAACTCTTTCATGAGGTAACTTTGCAAACATCTGTTTTGTGTTTAATTCTGCTCATATATATGTAACAGATTGACAGGGCAACAAGGCAGACTTTTTTGAAATTTACTGTAATGCCTAGTTGGGTGCAGGTTGATATTGTATAATCCTGTGCCTCTAAGAATTGATGCCTAGTGGTAGCAGTTAGGAGCCAGTCTAGACAGGGAAACACCTGGAATCCTTGACGTCTCAGGTGAGCTGTGACTACTGCCATACATTTGGTGAACACCCTGGGGGCTGTGGTGAGACCAAAGGGCAGAGCTCTGAACTGGTAATGACTGGCCCCTACCTGGAAGCGAAGAAATCTCCTGGAGAGTCTGCCCATTTTGATATGGTAGTACGCATCCTGAAGATCTATGGAGCACATCCAGTTGTCCTGACCCAGAAAGGGGACAATGGACTGCAGTGTTACCATCCGGAACTTTTCTTTTTGTACAGATTTGTTCAATCTGCTGAGATCCAGTATTGGTCTCAAGTCTCCTGTCTTTTTTGGTACTAAAAAGAATCTTGAGTAAGTTCCGGATCCTAGTTGGTCTGCGGGGACTTCCTAAATGGCTCTTTTTCTAGCAGTTTTGAAACTTGAATAACTGCTTGATCCCTTAGATTGGGTGAGACATCTGGGATGGACTTTTCTTGACTTTAGAGGGGGTTGATGGAAAGGGATTTTGTAACCTCCGGATACGATAGTACCCATTTGTCTCTTGTTCGATTTTGCCAGGCTTTCGGGTACAGGTAAAGTCTTCCCCAGACTGCCTCCAGAGGTGAGCAGTCGGGCAACCCATCAGGGATGCTGGAAGGGTTTAGCAGAGAATGTTTCTCAGTCACCCTGATTTTGCGGTCACCCTCTGCCAGGAGGGTGGCATCTGCCATTTTTGTTGTTGTTTCCCCCTCTGCCCCTGGGGGAAAAAAACACCATGCGTGTCAGTCAAGGGTCCCTGGGACTTCCGAAAACACAACTTTCCACCCTTCTGACCTTTGGGATAAGGTCTGTTAGGCGTGGAAAAACGGACTCCCACGGCAGAGTGAGTCTTGCCTTCCTGCTCACACCTGGTAAGTGTGTCTTTCACCTGAGGCCCAAAAAGAGAGGAGCCATCAAAGGGAGTATTTGTGAAGGACACTCGACAGGGTTCCACAAATTGACAGCCGCAGCCAAGCATGTCTCCTGAGTGCCACTCCTGTACCTGCGTCTCTGCTCGCTCCATCGGCTGCATAGGAAATCAGCCTCATGGAGGAGATGACTACAGAATTAAGAGTCGCAAGCTGGGAAGCTATTTTGGCGGATTGCTCCCTCAGCTGTAGGATCTTGTAGGGTATTTCCAAGCTCTTTTAGGAGACCCCTTTGAAGTTGTGTAAAATGAGAGAGATAATTCAGGGACCTCATTGAGGAGGTCGCTGAAGAAAACATTTGCTTCCCATATCTGTTCATCGTCCTAGACTCTTTGTTTGGTGGATAGACATATGAAGAAGTTTCTGCTAACTCTTTCTTGGTGGCTGCTGCTACCACCATGGCATCAACTGGCACACCTTTAGAGAGAAATAGTTTGTCCTGGGGAGCGGTTATAAATTTATTTGGTCTCTTCGGAGTAGGTTCCACAGAATCTGGAACTGACCAATCCTTTTGAGCCACTACAGACATGAGTGGATCGAAAGGAGGAGACACCCAGGAGGTAAAGGGTCGGGAACCGAATGACTCCAGGTATACAGACTCATCCTCGGTAGGGGCTAGGGAAGACCAGCCACCCCTCTGCCCAAGCATTTCAAGGATGTCTGAAAAGGAAACCTCTTCTGAGGGAGACCCTTCCGATTCATCCAGGTCTGTATCTGAGGTGACAGACTCAGGGGAGTCTAGGTGCTTCCGCTTGCACTTCTGGCGAGGCTCCTCTGAGTGATTAGGTGAGGCCTCAGAAGAAGACAGGTCACCCAATGGGGTGTCCTGGGGCATAGGTTCCTTATGCTTCAAGGCCGGAGGAGCAGAGGTTGGCACAGGCACCACATGAGAAGGAGCCGATGGGGCTGATAGTAGGGCTGTTTCAGGGGACAGCACACACTGCATGACCTCGAAGGCGTCCAGACCCCGAAGCAAAGAAGGCTCTGGCTCTCAAGAGACGGGAGTCCTTCTCCAAGTCGAGGGCGAAGGCTGCAAGGCTGATGTGGGAGCCAAGCTCACCTACGCTGAAACTCCGAGAGGGAGAGCAGGGTCGGACAAGGGACCAATGCCACTTCCCCCAAGAGAGCTTCGGCGCCCAGATCCCTCAATGGACAAAACAATCGAGGTGATCGGAGCAGACACTGGAACCGAAGAGGTGATCTGCGCGGTCGGTTCTACTATCAGCGCGTCCATGGTCTCCGGCTCCGAACTAAGTGTAGTCGGAGGAGGAATGAAGATGGAGGCGGATGGAGCCGCAACTTGCTGAGGTGGACTGGACAGTAAATTTGCAAGGGCCTGTGATTTAAGCAACCTGCTGACTACCCTCTCCACATCTTGATCAGATAACCTGGAGGATCGAGAGGAGTGGAATGAAGAGCGATGACTGCGTTCACTTCCTAATAAGGGGGACTGTGGCACCAAGCAGATCGGCTCCAATGAAGGAGACCTTGCTCGCTTGTGGCTCCGTCACGACTCGGAGGTAGCAGTTGGAGCCGAGGGAGGAGTTGACTTGTTGATGCTAGTCGGCACCGACAAACTTGGTTGTTCAAGCCCAGGAGTCAGTTCCTACGGCTTGGCAGACAGAGGATTTCACTGGCTGAGAATCTTTAGCCGGGGAATCCTGTGGTTTCAATAATCCTTGAAAGATTAATTTGTTTTTGCGCTCCTGCAGGACCCCTGGACTAAATGCATGACAGATAGAGCAGGAGACCTGCAGGTGCACAGCCCCTAAACAAACATAGCTAGTGTGCCCAGCTGTCAGAGACATTTTCGAACAGCATGAGTCACACTTTTTGAAGCCAGAAACTTTGGCCTCTTTAGACATCTTACACTACTAAACTAAGAAACAGACTTTTTTTTTTTTTTTTTTTTTTTACAGTTAAGGAAAAGAAAGAAGAGTCTCTAATTTAAGTGGGTGTCCTAAGGGGGGGGGGATTCTCTAATTTAAACGAGATCAGGGGAAACAGAAGGCCTGCGAGTTATGGAGCGACGGCCAACAAAGCTACAACACACAAGAAAGGCGATACGGGATAAAGTACTATATCTAGACAAAAACTTGATACATTTTTAAGAATAAACAACAATTATAATAGAAAAACTATTATACTAAGCCTGAGCTGATAACGAAGCACCTCGCAGCTGAAGCGGCAAACGAGATCTGGGTAGCTGGCGCTGGGCATTCTGGGATAAGGTTTAGCCTCGAGCCAGTAAATAGCTCTTGAGCTATAGAAGTAGGCAGAGGATCGGCTCCGAACCAAACAGCAAGAAGGAAACGGAGATGGGACAACTTCAGATCAATTATCTATCGTTATGGTAAGCACATAACTTCCATATCCAATATCACCTTTTCCATCCATGTTCAACTTGTGGGATAGAGTCCTCAGCCAATTCCAAGCTAGGGAGGCCCTAGGAGAGCATATTCTGAAATATTATGCAACCAAAAGTGGGTTTTGATCTCAATTGAATATCAAACTTGTAGGATCCACCCAAGTAGCAACAGGACAAATGGCATTATTAGCTGCTCTTGAGAGGAAGGACTCAGAGGTAGCCATGGCTCTAGGAGAATGACCCTTCGGCCTGCAAGGCAAATTATTTTCTTTCAAACTTTATACAAAAGAATTGAAATCAGACAGCCACTTAGAGTAGGCTTAGATACTGGTTTTCTCAACCAAGCTTTAGAGAAAGATTCGAAAAAATAGTTCAACTTTCTGAAGGACTTGGTGCTACCAGATAAAATCTGAACTGACTACAAACATTAAAACAATGCAGCAAATATTCTCCTTTATTAGAAAATTTGAGGAAGAACACTGGTAAGCGGCTGGCCTGATTTAAATTGTCCTTCGCAGCTACCTTAGTCAAAAAAGCAGAATCTGTCTTGAGATATACCCCGTCTTTATTAAAGACCAGGTATGGAGGTACCAAGGACAAAGACTGCAGTTCTGACACACTCTTGGCTGAAGTAACAGCCACCAAGATCAGAGTCTTCCAAGACAACAGTTTTAAAGGAAACCATTACTGACAGTTTTAAAGGAAGTCCAGCAAGAGCTTGAATTATAAAGGGCAGACCCCATGAAGTAACAGGGTCTCAGACAGGAGGCTACAATTAAAAAAAAAAAAAAGGTTCCCTCTAAGAACACCTTTGAACTCTCTAAATCCGCTACTCGTGTATTGTTTCTATTAATATGAAAGTTAGAAATTGCTGCCAACTGTACATTAACAGTGGAACAAGATCCTGAATGAAATGTTATCAAGAAAATCAAAGACAGCCTCCAATGGCATTGAAAAGGGGTCTAGACCCTTAGAATAAGCCCAAAGGACAAAGCGCCTCCACTTGGTAGCATAGCCTCTGCTATTAGAAAGTTTCTAAGAGGACAAAATGTGGACCACTCTGTCTGAAAGCTTGGTATCTCTGTTCATCAAGAGAATTGGAGGAACTGTGCAGTTGAGTGTCAGAAGACTGGCTGGGTCCAAGCCTGCCAGATAAGAAATCAGATCAGGAATGGGATTCAGAACCTAGGTACTTCAGGAGAGGCCAGCGAAAGGGGAACCACGCCAGTCAGAGCCAGAAAGGAACAATGAGGATTACAGTTGCTCTGCAATGGCAGCTTTGTGAAGGAATTATCAGAGTTGGAGAATACACATATAGGAAATCCCAAGGTCAAGCATACAGAAGAGCATCCCTAGGTGCCTACCCCTGTAGTGAACCAATGCATAATTACTGTAGCACTTGGTGTTGGGAGGGAAGGCAAATGGATCACAACAAAGAGTACCCCACCACTGAAAAATCTAAGCATCAATCTTCAAATTTAAGGACCAATTCATGAAGAGGAAGGTTCCTGCTCAGACTGCCCTCTAAAATGTTGGACATCCCTGGAATGTGCATTGCTACCAGAAGCCATCAAGAGGAAATCATTCATTGCCAGATCCTCATGGCCTCCTGAGGAAGAGGGTATGATCAGTTTCCTACCTTTTTGCTCAAATACCAGATGACAGATTGTCCATCTGTACTGAGCTCATACCCTTATGGAGAAGATCCTGAAAGGCCTGCAGCACAAGGACCATCTCATCTCCAAGACACTGATGTGAAGATTGGCCTTGATCATCAACCAGGTCTCCTGGACTGTCGTCACTTCAAAATGTCTCCCTCCACCCAAGAAAGGGGGCATCCGTCATAAAGTACAGTTTTGTACCTACCATAAATGTAGATGTTAGAGGATCCACATTGCTGCAGTCCTAACTATTGGGTAGTCCGCTGTCCAGTCGGCCCGAATACCAAAGTATATGGCTGACGTCGGTCAGGGCGCATTAGACTGACGTCAGTACGTCAGGGTACTAATGCGCATGACCGACGTCATATCCTCAGTCTTTTCTTGCCCCAGATGTCAGAAGACCCTAAAAAGACAAGGCCAAATATACCTGCACCAAAAATATGTACAATATATACAAAATTACCAGAATATAACCTCACCTACACAACCACCCCTAAACACAGAGGGGAAGGAGGGAGGGTAAATTGGACTGCAGCAATGTGGATCCTCGAACATCTACATTTATGGTAGGTACAAAACTGTACTATGTTCTTCATTCCACATTGCTGCAGTCCTAACTATTGGGTAGAATCCCAAAGCAGAGGTAAGGGAGGCTGGCAAATCATAAAGAAGCAGGAGCTGACAACATGCCTTGCAAAATAGCTGTGGCAAAACCAGCCCTAGACTTAGAGTAGAGAGGAAGGTGATAATGCTTAGAGAAAGTATGCACTGAACTCCAAGTAGCTGCCTCCAAAATATCTTTAGTTGCCACCCCCCTTAGAAATGCTGTAGAAGTGGCAGTAGCCCTAGTGGAATGAGGCCTAATCCCAGCTGGAATCTCCTTGCCATGATGGGAATAACAAAATGCAATGCAAAACCCAATCCACTTAGAAATAGTTTGTTTTGACACAGGCTTGCCCTGAGAACTCAAAGCAAAAGAAACAAACAACTGCTGAGACTGCCTAAAATCCTTAGTCCTGCTTAAATAATAACGCAACTGCCTGTGTACATCTAAAGTGTGCAAAATCTTTTCCCCCTTATTTTGGGGATCTGCATAGAAAGTAGGCAAATGAATAGTTTGGTTTAAAGCCATACCACCTTGGGCATAAAGGAAGGATTAGTACGTAATGATACCCTATCCTTATGGAAAATCAAAAAAGGCTCAACCGCCATAAGGGCCTGCAATTCAGAAACCCTTCTTGCAGAAGTAATGGCCAACAAAAAAGCAGTCTTCCATGACAAGTATTTCAATTCAGCAGTAGCCGCAGGCTCAAAAGGTTGTAGAGTAAGTTTCTCCAACACAAAATTGAGATCCCAAGCAGGAGTAGGAGCTCTACGTGGGGGTCTTATATTCTTTGCCCCTCTAAGAAATTGCTTGAACAAAGGATGAGAAAACAATGGTGGGTCACAATCATAGTGAGCTGAAATTGCTGCAGCATGAATCTTAATGGAAGAGAAAGACAAACCTTTGTCCAATAACTCAGTAAGATATTGAAGAGCCACACTCAAATTAGGCTCAGAAATCTCCAAATTGTTTGCTGCACTCCAAAATAAAAATCTCTTCCATTTTCTGCATACACTTTCCTTGTACTAGGTCTTCTGGCTTCCATAATCACATTTAAAACTTGTTGAGGAAGTTGAGACCTGCTGTGTTTCAAATCAGAATATGCCAGGCTGTTAGATGAAGAGAGTGTAGCTTGACATTGAGCAGGTGACCGTCCCTCTGAGACAACAGGTGTGGAATCAAAGGTAAAGGCCATGGAGGCTTCCTTACCAGACTCCTCAGTAATGGGTACCAGTGTTGCCGAGGCCAATCTGGAGCTATTAAAATCATCCTTGGCTTGTCTTGTCTGACCTTCAGGAGCACCTTTGGGAGAAGAGGCAGAGGTGGAAAGGCATACACATGAAGATTTTTCCAACTGAAAGAAAGAGCATCCACTTTCCAAGCTGTGTGATGAAACCTCTTTGTGCAAAACTTTGGCAGCTGGTGGTTTAGTGGAGAAGCGAACAGATCTATGTCTGGAGTTCCCCATGACACTGTCAATTTTTGAAATACATGAAGATCCAGTTTCCACTCGTGGGGATCCATGATTTGTCTGCTTAACACATCTACTAAGGAGTTCTGTGCTCCTGGCAGAAACCTTGCCTGAAGAGTTAGTTGCAAGCTGAGCGCAGTCTCCCATAAAATCATTGCTTGCCTGCACAACGGGTAAGAATGTGTTCCCCCTTGTTTGTTGATGTACCACATGACAGTTGTGTTGTCTGTTAGAATCAACACCTGCCCTGGAAGAAGTAACTCCTTGAAAGCCATTAATGCAAACTGGACTGCTAACATCTCTTTCATGTTGATATGTAGATGCTGTAGTCTGGCAGGCCACTTGTCTTGTATCCACTTTCCATTTAGATGAGCTCCCCAAGCAATGTCTGAGGCATCTGTCGTTAGAATCTGACTCGCCTCTGGCCGGGTCACAGAGAGTCCCTTGTTTAGGTGACATTCCTGAGCCCACCACATAAATTCCTTTTGAATGCAAGGTAGTATTTGAATGACAGTGTCCAAATGCTGGCAGTGCTGTGTCCATACATTTTTGAGATACCATTGCAGCTTCCTCATATGCAGTTTGGCATTGGGAAGCACCAGAATACAAGATGCCATGAACCCTAAGGCTTGAAGGACTGTCCTTGCAGTCAGCCCGGACTGAAGAGATAGGTGATGGAAGTAACTGGAGAGATTCTGTTGTTTGTCCGGGGTTAAAAAGGCCATCTGGGCTGCTGTATTCAGTCTCACACCCAGAAAGCACATGTCTTGAGAGGGTACTAGACTGGACTTTATTTCGTTCACAGAATACCCTAGGCATCTTAGCACTGCTATCACATATTCCAAATGCTGTAAAAGGTCTTCCTTTTCTTGAGCCAGAATCAGGCAGTCGTCCAAGTAAGGATAGATTTGAATTCCTTTTAGTCTGAAGTAAGCTATCACTGGAGCCAGAACCTTTGTGAATACTCTGGCCGCAGTAGAGACGCCAACGGGCATTGCAGAGAACTGTTAATGAGAATTTCCAGCTCGAAAGCAGATACTTCCTGCAACTTAGTCTGATAGGCACATGAAGGTAAGCTTCCTTGAGATCTAAAGTTACCATCCAGTGATCTTTGCCCAGTAGAGGTAAAAGCTGTTGTAACGTCAACATTTTGAACTTGGGAATGTCCAGATAAGTGTTGAGGATAGATAAATCCAAAATTGGTCTCCACGTGTTCCCCTTCTTCGGTACTAGGAACAGGCGAGAATAAAAACCTAGGCCCCTTTCTGGCACAGGAACTGGCTGAATGGCCCCTATTTGGAGCAACAGAGAAATTTGCTTGTGAGCCTCTTTTCTTTGTAGAGGAGGAATGTCTGGCATGCCTTTGAAAGGAGGCAAGGTATGGAAATAAAACCTGTAACCGTGGTGAATGATATCCAGAACCCATCTGTCGTGGGTAATTAAATCCCAATTTTCTTTGAAAAGAGACAGCCTTCCTCCCAAAGGTGCTGCCAGGCGAGAATGTACTGGCAGCTGAAAAGGCAGGTCATTGGGTCTGTTTACGAAAGGACTGACCCCTGCCCTCACTAGAAGTCTGAGCAGGTGAACTCCCTGTTCTAGGCCTAAAAGAACCTTGAGCTCTGCCCCTACCACGTCTAGACCTACCCCTAGACTGGGAATCATAAGCAGGATATGTCCATCCCTTAGTAGGCCAATTTCTACTAAACTTCGGAGGCTACACCTGCAAAAAATCCTTAACAGTTTGCATAGACTTAGCCTTGTCCTCCATTTTCTTTAAAACTGCTTCCACAGGCGAACCAAACAACACATCAGACTATAAAGGAGCATCCAAAATCCTTGTCTTAACATGCTCAGCTAAATTCTGATCCCTCAACCAGGCGTGCCTACGAAGAACAGAACCAGTGGCAGCCACCCTCGAGGAGGCCTGCACAGCATCAAAACCACACTGCAAGGAATGCTTACCCACCTGTTCAGACACATGAACTAAATCCTGCAACTCTTTACACTCAATACCTTCAGCCAGAGCATCCACCTTAGACTTCAATTGTGAAAGGAGATAATTCTGATATTTTAACATGTGAAACTGACAATTCAACGCCCTCATGGCTAAAGTGGAAGAAGTATACACTTTCTTTCCCCATCTATCCAAAGCCCTTGCCTCTTTATCAGGAGGAACAGGATTTTTAACAACAGAAGCCTTCACACCTTTAGGCCCCTGAGAGACAGTTTCGGGTCTGCCCTAGGACTCTTAAAAGATACTTATGGGCTTCAGGCACCCTATAGTACCTATCCGGTTTAACTGGGGCAGGAGGCAAAGAATCAGGATTCAGGAAGCCTCTGCAAAAACATCTTCTACCACATTCAGAACAGGAGGTATAGCTAAAGGCCTATGCTGGGGTAAAACAAGAATTCCCTAAGCCTCTTCCTGGAATCAGAGAAATCTTGACCTTCCCATTTAAAATGCTCCCTCATGGAATGCAGAGTCTCTGAAAATGAAAAATCCTCAGGAGGCGAAGCTGAAGGAGTAGAATCATCCACATCAGAATCAGAATAAGGAGGATACTCCTGCAAGTCTTCAGCCGAAGACTCAGAAGCCTCGAACATTGCTCAAAACTCTCAAACGCAGGTTCCACCCTAGGCCTCTTATCAGGAGGGGCCATAGAACCTCTAATCATAGTAATCAAATCCTCTGCCATTTTTAGCATATGCTTCTTAGGCAAAGACCCTGAAACACTCGGAGAAACCCCCACTGAAGCTAAACTAGGCCTGCCTCTTAAAGAAGCCTTGGAAACAGAACGGGAGGCCCTAACCACCTTAGGAAGAGAGGGAAGAACAGCCACCTGAGAAGCCCCTTCAGCCTGGCCTACTTCCTGAGAGGACACATCCTGTAACAGTAAAGTCTCTCCCTGAGACTCCAAAGAAACACCTGGCAGAACCTCCGGCTCCACTGAGCCTTCCAAAGAACCGACGTCCGGGACTGTCGGTTCTTCCACTCTAGGCTTTGCTGCTTTGTCCTTGCGCTTTTTGGCGGCGGCGGAGCATCTGACGGCATTTTATAATTACAACGCTTCCCAAAAACTAACCTGGCACAGTCTAACCTTCTCTTAATAGTGCGTTTGTTAAACCTAGCACAAGAGCGGCATCCAACAACATCGTGCTCAGGCCCTAAACAAGGTATACACAAAGTATGGTAATCCCTATGAGGTATCTGTTTCCCACAAGAAATACAGTTATTCACTTTTCTGACATCCGGTTAAATACTGAGGCAAGAAAAACCAAAATATTCCCCAACGGGGTACTTAGCCAACTTTGATTCGGTCTGAAACTCTGACTTCAGAAACTTTCAGAACGCCAACCTGCACTCGCAAACTTGCTTCTGCATCGGACCATGTGGCAAAAAAGACTGAGGATATGACGTCGGTCATGCGCATTAGTACCCTGACGTACTGACGTCAGTCTAATGCGCCCTGACCGACGTCAGCCATATACTTTGGTATTCGGGCCGACTGGACAGCGGACTACCCAATAGTTAGGACTGCAGCAATGTGGAATGAAGAACATCCACACCAAGTGGAAGAGGAAAAAAAATGGTCTTGTCAATACTAGGGAAGATTCCAACCCCCATTTGATTTGGTTTCAGCAGAGGTGTGTCGATGTTATGGGAAAATCCATAGGATGAGTCAAGTAGGACCATTGCGTCACTAATGTCCACTGCAGAACCCTCTTATGGTATCTCACGGGGGGGGGGGGGTAAACAGATTGCCACAGGCATGTGACCCAAGTTTGAGAACCACGAATGCCAGAGGTTTTCTGTAAGAGACAGTAAGGAGGTGGTCTGAAAGCAAAGGATATATACGGAGTGCTGGAAGTTTTGTAATCTGCTTGGCCAGCTAGAACTTGGTTATATTCAACTGGACGTATAAGAGAATTTAAGTACCTTTATCTGCACTTTTTTTCAAAATAAATACAGTATTTAACTTGATTTAAACTGTGTATGAAGGAGTGTTGAAGGAATTTTTAACTGAAGTTATTCTGCTCTTCAGTAACTTGAACTGAAGCTAGTGTTGGCTGAATTTTGTTATTTGCTAGTAATTACAGGTGTGGGGGTAGCCACATTCTTTGATTTCCTGTCCTTGCATATTTAAACTGGTGCATGTGAAATAATTCCTGCTTTAAAACCTCAGCTTGGCCAGCTAGAACTTGGTTATATTCAACTGGACGTATAAGAGAATTTAAGTACCTTTATCTGCACTTTTTTTAAAAAATACAGTATTTAACTTGATTTAAACTGTGTATGAAGGAGTGTTGAAGGAATTTTTAACTGAAGTTATTCTGCTCTTCAGTACCTTGAACTGAAGCTAGTGTTGGCTGAATTTTGTTATTTGCTAGTAATTACAGGTGTGGGGGTAGCCACATTCTTTGATTTCCTGTCCTTGCATATTTAAACTGGTGCATGTGAAATAATTCCTGCTTTAAAACCTCAGCTTGGCCAGCTAGAACTTGGTTATATTCAACTGGACGTATAAGAGAATTTAAGTACCTTTATCTGCACTTTTTTTTTAAAAAATACAGTATTTAACTTGATTTAAACTGTGTATGAAGGAGTGTTGAAGGAATTTTTAACTGAAGTTATTCTGCTCTTCAGTACCTTGAACTGAAGCTAGTGTTGGCTGAATTTTGTTATTTGCTAGTAATTACAGGTGTGGGGGTAGCCACATTCTTTGATTTCCTGTCCTTGCATATTTAAACTGGTGCATGTGAAATAATTCCTGCTTTAAAACCTCAGCTTGGCCAGCTAGAACTTGGTTATATTCAACTAGACGTATAAGAGAATTTAAGTACCTTTATCTGCACTTTTTTTTTAAAAAAATACAGTATTTAACTTGATTTAAACTGTGTATGAAGGAGTGTTGAAGGAATTTTTAACTGAAGTTATTCTGCTCTTCAGTAACTTGAACTGAAGCTAGTGTTGGCTGAATTTTGTTATTTGCTAGTAATTACAGGTGTGGGGTAGCCACATTCTTTGATTTCCTGTCCTTGCATATTTAAACTGGTGCATGTGAAATAATTCCTGCTTTAAAACCTCAGCTTGGCCAGCTAGAACTTGGTTATATTCAACTAGACGTATAAGAGAATTTAAGTACCTTTATCTGCACTTTTTTTAAAAAATACAGTATTTAACTTGATTTAAACTGTGTATGAAGGAGTGTTGAAGGAATTTTTAACTGAAGTTATTCTGCTCTTCAGTAACTTGAACTGAAGCTAGTGTTGGCTGAATTTTGTTATTTGCTAGTAATTACAGGTGTGGGGGTAGCCACATTCTTTGATTTCCTGTCCTTGCATATTTAAACTGGTGCATGTGAAATAATTCCTGCTTTAAAACCTCAGCTTGGCCAGCTAGAACTTGGTTATATTCAACTAGACGTATAAGAGAATTTAAGTACCTTTATCTGCATTTTTTTTTTTTTAAAAATACAGTATTTAACTTGATTTAAACTGTGTATGAAGGTGTGTTGAAGGAATTTTTAACTGAAGTTATTCTGCTCTTCAGTTTTTCCCACCCACCCGCCTTGTTTTTGTTTTGGTGTTAATCTTAGTGGCATTGAAACTGCCCGCCCCTCAGCCTGCCTCTGGGCCCATCTCATTTGCTCACTCAATTGAGTGCAGTGAGATCATATTCTGATTTCAGGCACTCCTACTGTGTACAAAGAGAGCATCTGGGAAATAGAAAAAAAAAAAAAAATTAAGCTTATTTCCTGCCTTTCTTGTTAAGTGGTACAGACTATTTGTAGGCTTCTGAGCCCCCAAGCCCTTCTGTGTTTGAGGGAAGCCTTCTAGCTTTTTTTTCTTATAACTAGCCAGTTTTCTAGTTTCAGCACTCAAATCTGTTTCTTTGATCTCAGCACTTGTTCAGAAAAAAAAAAAAAAATGTCATCTGCTTTTACTGTACTTGTGTTTCTACCTACTTCTTTTTACTTTTGCATCATCTTAAAATACTCAATTGTATTTATTACTGCTTGGTGTAACTCATTCTAAGCCTTTTGGTTTAAACACTTGGGCTTCGGACCAGTTAGTTGTTTTGCACTGAGAGGGTTTGTGGTCTGCACTGTTGTGGCAGAACAGGTAGCTTACATCCTTCTAGGTTGAGAACTGCTGATTGAGGGCTCAGTGTCTGTTATTCTAAAAGTGTATTAATTCTGGTTTAAGCACTTGGGCTTTCAAGCCAGTTATTTTACATTAAGAGGGTTCATGGTCTGCACTCTTGTGGGAGGAGAGGCTGGACTCTGCCCTTCTGAGCTGGGAATTTCTGGTTAAAGGCTTATAGTGCATGCATATCTGAACTGTTTCTTACTGAAGTTGGTGTGCCTTGTTTGCTGTGGCATAGACTGGATTCGGGCCTGCTGGATCTAGCTTTGTTTGTGTAACTTGAGCAATAATCCAGACATTCTCTAAAGTATTCAATGGTATTTATTACTGCTTGGTTGTAACTTGATTAAAGTGTAGCTATCATTCAAGTCTTTTGGATTAAGCACTTGGGCTTCAGACCAGTTGTTTTACATTAGGAAGGTTTGTGGCAAGCACTGTGGTGGCAGGACAGGTAGCTTTCATCCTTCTAAGTTGGGAACTGCTGATTGAGAGCCCAGTGTCCAAGTGTATTAGTTCTGGTTTAGGCACTTGGGCTTCAGGCCAGTTATTTTACATTAAGAAGGTTTGTGGTCTGCACTCTTGTGGGAGAAGAGGCTGGACTCTGCCCTTCTGAGCTGGGAATTTCTGGTTAAAGGTTTATAGTGCCTGAATATTTGAACTGTATCTTACTGAAATTGGTACACCTTGTTTGCTCTAGCATAGACTAGATCCAGGCCTGCTGAATCTAGCTTTGTTTATATGCTTGTTGTTTGTTTGCTTGTTATTTCCCTGGAAGCTAATTCCACCTAATACGCAGCTTCTCAGTGCTTCTGTGGATCACTAGTGATATCTGCATTGCTTACTGTACTTATTTCCTTGTTTCACTTGAAAGAAAGTTACTGTTTGTCGTTTTTGCATTTAGTTACTTGTAACACATTGCACTCAAGTTACCTGGCACTTGCTCACTAAAGCAATTATATAAGTCAGCACTAAAAATTAAAAGCACTACACCCTCACTCCCCACTGGCCCTTGTTTTCAATTAAGGATTTCCCAATATTATTCTAGCATGTCCAAAGGTCAGTTGTCAATCTCCTCTCCGGTCCAGCTGGTGAATCTGGGAATCTTGAGGCAATGTTATAACTGCCTCATGTACACGACAACCCTCTACTCCTCCCACATAACACAAATACTTGCGAGAGATGCAGCTATTTAGCCAAACTGGAGGCTGAGCTCTCTCAACTCAGGACTGGCAAGACCAGACAGGAGGAGAAGGCAATACACACACCACAAAACCAGCCTCACATAATGCTACCACTCCACTGAATCAAACACATAAACACACAAAGACATACTCGGAGGCTCTGAGTAAAAATTTACCTAAACAGCAGAGGCCTCCAAAGCAGACACCCAAACAACTGCTACCTCAAGACACCCCACAAGCAACACATAAACCACAAAAGCAGTGTGCAAAGCAGTCACAGCCATTAAGGCCAAATACAACACCAAACATACTTGTCATAGGTGACTCCATAGTCAGACACACTGACGTCCCACTCACCAGGCTGAACAAGGAGAGGGTCACAGTAAGCTGCCTATCGGGCACTAGAATCCGCCACATAACAAGCACTCGGGTCACTCCACGGCAAGTACAAATATGACACAGTCATTGTCCATGCTGGTGTGAACGACCTGAGATGTACCTCCCTGGACTACATGAAAAGAGACATAGAGGAGCTCTCTGATTATGTAGCCCAGGCAGGTATGACCCTAACCCTGAGCAGTATCCTTCCTTCACCAAGAATGATGCCACAATATAGAGACAAGATGATCAGCTTTAACAATTGGCTTAATGTCTGGTGTCATTCAAAGGGGATCCAGTGTCTGTCTGCCTGGGATGACATGCTTGACAAGCCACGCTGCTTCAAGGGACGGCTTGCACCTGTCACCCCTGGGATTCCGGATATTGGCTAAGGCTCTTGCCACCCCCATAGTGCCATTTTTAGGCAAGGCTCAAATTCTAAACCTACCACCCTAGAAAACAAAAATGGGAAGAAACTGAGGGTAATGCTGCTCAATGCCAGAAGTCTAAATCTCAAAATGCACGCACTCGAGGCCCTTCTCAGTATGGAGAACATCGATGTCTGTGCTGTAACTGAAACCTGGTTCAAGGCTCCTGAGAGCACCCCGGCACCATTAGGTTTTACCTCATATCATGCGTTCCGGCCCCAAAACCCGGACCACACCACAAAAGGAGGGGGTGTATCCATATTCATAAAGGATAACCACACCTCCAGGTTGGTGGCAACGCACGAAGCTTCGGAAACCATCCAGGTGCAACTAACCATAGGCAAAACTGCTCTACAAATTGTAGCATGCTACAGGCCACCCTCTCAAACTCAGGAACCCCACACAGCCTTCCTGAAGACACTGGAGGGTATAAATGTATCTCCAAACACCATCATATTGGGTGACTTCAACTAGCCGAATATAGACTGGGAACATTACTCAAGCCCTAACTTTCTAGCCCAACGGTTCCTGGAGTTCATAAATTCAAATGCCATGGAACAGCTAGTCACTGTTCCCACGGGAGGAGAAAATATACTAGATCTCATTGTCACAAACATGGGGACAAAATGCTCCACACGGAAGTATATCCCTCATTGGTGAGATCTGATCATAAACTAATCTCACTGGAAATCCACATCCCGCCCCACCCCAAACAAAAAGACCATAGTGAAGAACTTCTCTAAAGCAAACTTCACACTACTCAAGACTGGTGTGGTATCCTTCAAGGCCCCTGAGCCAGAGGAAACCACAACCCAAGCTGTGGAAGCCCTTACAAATGCCTTCTATGAACACCTCCAGGACTGCATGGATCAGGCAATCCCAAATAAAACCAAGACTCTTTCCACAAAGGGCAAACGTCCAGTCTGGTGGACCCCAGCCATTAACAAACTTTACAATAAGAGGAGAAAGCTATTACATGATAGAACAAAATCCATAAAAGGGAAGTCACCCCTGATCATTATTAGTAAAAAATACGAGCACTCATAAAATCAACTAAGGCCAATTTTGAGAGAAAAATTGCCATGGATTCAAAGGACAATCATAAGGCCTTTTTCAGCTATGTTAGGAACCTGGGTGGAAACTCCCAGATATGCTCAGAATTAGTCCAAAATGATACAAAAATCACTGAACCCACAGACATTGCCAACATACTGGCAGACAGGTTCAGTGCAAACTTCACCCCTCTCTCCCCTAAAGGAGAGATAACTATCCCAGCCGAGTGTAGCCTCCCGGACATCTCAAATGCGCAGGTGAAAGCTGCTCTCTCTAAAGCTAAAACACAGCATCAATGGGACCGGATGGTGTCCCCGGCTGTGTGCTACACGAGCTAAATGAGGAATTAAACCCGCACATAAGGCAGCTGTTTAATCTCAGCCTTACCACAGGATACGTGCCCAAGGAGTGGCGTCACGGCAACTGTGGTCCCACTCCACAAAGGCGGCACCTCTACGGACCCTGGTAATTACCGCCCCATAAGCTTAACAAGTCTAGTCTGCAAAGCTATGGAGAGGATCATAATGGAGCTCATAAACAAAGATATAGGGGACTTGCAGACATTGGACCCGACCCAGTTTGGCTTTGTCAAGGGAAGATCATGCCTTTTGAACTTGGTTGACTTCTTGAAACAGTCACCAAGGCCATTGATGAGGAAAGGCAGTCCATACAGCCTACCTTGACCTTGCAAAGGCTTTGACACAATACCCCACTCGGGTATTGTAGAAAACTTACCAGCTTAAATGTAAACCCATATGTCACAAGATGGGTTGCAAACTGGCTTAAGGACAGAACCCACAGGGTTAGAGTTGCTGGCGCTGTGTCAGACTCCAAGCCGGTCACAAGTGGTGTCCCACAGGGCTCGGTCCTTGGCCCCCTATTGTTTGGCATCTACTTCTCAAAAGTACAGGCCAACATGGGAGGACTTTGGCTGACAAAGTTTGCAGACGACTGCAAACTGGGCCATAGTGGAAAGTGCATCGGACACGGATATCCTTCAGAAGGGACTCACGGAAACAGATAGCTGGTGCCAGAGCCATGGCCTGAAGTTAAACGCCAAAAAATGTGTAGTCATACCCTTCGGGAAAAACAAGGTAACCCCAAGCTACCATATAGGTGGCAATCCGCTAAGCACAGAAGAGGTTATCAGGGACCTGGGGACCCAGGTTGACAGTGGCCTTTCTTTTGACACTCACGTTGCTAAAGTGGTTAGAAAGACCTTCTACATTGCCCACCTGATCATGAAGGATTCACATCCAGATCTAGTGAGGTCATTGTTCCCCTGTACTCTTCACTTATCAGACCAATGATCGAGTACAATGCCCCATTCGGGATGTATCTCAACCGACATCTGCAGCAATTGGAGACCCCAAAAGTTCCTCACCAAAAGGATAAAGGGACTCCAAAATCTGTCATATGCTGCCAGATTGAAGAAACTCCAGCTCTATTCAGTCGCATACAGTCTGCTCAGAGGTGACATGTGCCTGACATACAAGGCCATGTCCAACCTGGAATTAATGGACATGCTCCACCTCAAAAAATCCAAATCCACCAAAACCACTAGAGCAAACGACTTAAACCTTAGCACGGATATAAATAGGATGTGCTGGAGGGATAGATTTATCACTCAGAGACTCCCTATGCTGTGGAATAAAATCCCGGTCCATGCGAGGCAGAGCACCTAGTATAAACCTATGAACCTATGAACCTATGAGAGATCATGTTCAACTGACAGCCTTAGAAACAGTCTGGAATGCCTGAAGATTGGACTTCTGATGGTTTACAGCGATTCCCAAGGAATGGCACAACTGGAGTAAGGAATCCCTGGCCCTGACTAGCAATGTCCTTGTGGAGGCAGTGAAAAGCCAGTCATCCATGTACAGGAAGACCTGGAACCCCTAAAGCCTGAGTTAGGCTACCACAACTGCCATATACTTGGCGAACACCCGGAGGAGCAGTGGTGAAACTAAAGGGCACTGCTCTGCACTGGTAAGGATTGGCTCCCAGCTGGAAGTGTAGAAACCTCCTACATTGCTTCACTACCTTTATATGATGGCAGGCATGCTCGAGGTCGATCGTGCACATCCAATCATCCTGCAAGAGAAGCAGAGTGCACCATTGTCACTATCTGGAACTTGCTCTGTTTCACAAAGCAATTTTAATTTTTCCAAATCCCACATCTCAAAAAGGAAAAATAAAGAGTAAACAAAAACCCTTCAAAAACTGCACCTGAACAAAACCACCACCACTACGGAAAGGAACACTACAATGTAAAATAAAACAGCCAACACAGAATTACCGGAAAACACACAAAGTTTCAATGATACTATGAAACAAAGGGTAGAGGAGAACCGGTAAAAATACATGCTAAACAGCAAAGCAAAGGGATACACCCCAATGAAGCTCGAGATCAAGCTGCTATCCTGGAAGGTAGCAAACAAGATCTGGGGGTAATTTGTCAGTACTAGCATTACTGGTAAAGGAGGCAGAGATCAGGGAGCTGAAGTCTTTTGGAAATGGCCAGTTTTGGATCAGAGTTTGATCTGATAGCCCACAGTTTGAACCCAGACAAAAAAAAAAAAAAAAAAAAAAAAAAAAAAAAAGATCATTTATGGTTTACATCACAGACCTTAAAACTTCGCAAATGGTACATTTTGCATTTAGGTGGTTCATGGGTGTGTTTTAGGCTAATGGCCCTGTAGCCTTTATAGCAGAGCCCAGAGGATTACATTGGCATCGTGCTCCCCAAACTTAGTTCCAGGTGCCTCTGTCCAATACAGCCACTGGAGTAATCCCCGGGGTGAATTTTCTATTTCCCAGCCACTCATCAAGATTTCTCTTGAAGGGGGCCAGTGAGGTGCTCTGTTTGACATGTATGGGAAGTCTAATTCCATAGCATGGGCAGTCTCTATATTATGAACCTGTCCCTCCAGTATGTTCTGTTGATTGTAGTAATGAGACTGAGGTCTCTGGAGCATGTAGTGCGGAGGGATTGGGATTTCTTTAGATGGAGCATTTCTAATAGAGCTGGGTCAGACATGGCTTTTTAAGTCAAGCTGAGATGGCCTCTAAGTAGGCGATATGAGAGAGAATAGTTGGGAGTTTTTTTTGAGTCTGTCCATATAGGACAAGTGTTTAAAGCGTAGGATCCTCTTTGTGAGGTACATTTGCGGCCTCTCCAGTAGTTGTAATTGTCTAGTGAGGTACATGCCAAATGGGGCATTGTACTCTATGATTGACCGAATGAGGGAAAAGTAGACTGAGACAATGACCTCTTTCTTCCATGATGCAAAACCCTTAGTAATGAGATGTGCCACATAGGACTTTCTGACCACTGTGGCAATGTGGTGGTCAAAAAAAGAGAGGTTGCTGTCAACCTGTGTTCCCAGATCTCTCAACTCTTTCTGTGATCAGTGGACGGGGTCCGATTACGTTGTCAAAGTTTTACAACTTCGAACACCATATGGTCGAACCCATATGTTTGAAGTTGTAAAAAAAAAAAACACAACTTACCTAACTGTTAAGCAGGGGGCAAGCCCCCCAGCACCCCAGTTGTGCCCCAACACTCCCCGCTCTTTAAATATTCCAACTCCAAGACTGCACTATAATGCAGTACAGTGCGGAAAGATTTCCCTTTACTACAGTATAGTGCGATCTTGGAGTTGGCATATTTAAAGAGTGGGGGGTGCAGGAGGCATGCCTCCCTCTTAAAACAAACAAGTTTTTTCTTTTTTTTTCTTTTCTTTTTTTTTAGTATTCGAAGTTTTACAATTTTGAACATATGGGTTCGACCATATGGTGTTCAAAGTTGTAAAACTTCGATTATGTAATAGGAACCCCAGTGGACTACCATCAATGTGGCAATTCATGTGAACCGGGTTTTTCCCAAAGGGGATGATGTTTGGCATTGAGCTTATGGCCATGGTTCTGACACCAGTCGTTGGTCTCAGTGAGACCTTTCTGTAGGATGTCAACATCATTTGGGGAGATAATAATAGCCCCCAACTTGAAATCGTCTGCGAACTTTGTCAGCCAGAGTCCCTTCGTGTTGGCCTGGACTTCAGAGAAGTAGATGCCAAACAGGAGACGACCTAGGACCAAACTCTGTAGGATTCCACTTGTGACTGGTCAGCAGTGACTTGGAGTCAGCTACTTTTACACTGTGGGTTCTGTGAGCCAGTTTGCAACCCACCTGGTGATATAGGGGTTGATGCCTAGCTTAGTGAATTTTTTCTATGATTCCCGAGTGGGGAATAGTATCAAAGGCCTTGGCCAGATCAAGGTAGGTTGTATGAACCACCTTGCCTTCATCCACAGCTCTGGTGACTGACTCAAAGTCGTCGACCAAGTTGAGTAGGCATGATCTACCCTTCACAAAACCAAACTGTGTGGGATCCAGTGTTTGGAGATTCCCTATAGCCTTGTTAGGTCCATGATGATGCATTCCATACTTTGCATATCAGACTCATCATGCTACTGGGGCGATAGTTCCCAGGGTCTGTAGTCACTCCTCCTTTGTGGAGAGGGTGACTGTAGCAGAGCTTGAGCATCAAGATCACAAAATCCTTTGTTAGGAGGTACTAATGTGGCTAGGAATAATTACACATCAGACAACTTAAGTTGGGTAGATGCCGAGCTGAAAATTATGACTACAGGCTGCTGGTATGCTAGGGATGCATCAAAATTATGCAATTAGGAGGTCTTATGCTACCTATAAAATTCAGATGCAAACTGTGTCAGCAACTCTGGGTTCACTTATAAAGCATGCATCTCTAGAAGAACAAACTGAATTTGAACACAGCGGACCGGAGTTCCGCTGTGGCGACCCCTAACCGGGAAAAGCCGAAAGACACAACAACAACAAGCTGAAAGGCATCGAGAAGAATTCTAAAGGTCTGAGAAAGGGTGGAGTTAACAATATGGCAAACTAAGGCCTTTCATAGAAGAAAGGCAAATAATAACTACAGTACATCACAAAGCCTCAGAATGAAAGAATTGTGTGGAATTTGTATACTTAGCATAACGATGGATGCCTAGAACACGGTGCAAGAAAAAAAAAAAAAACAAACAGTTATGGTAACAAGTAAAATAAAAACAGGGAAGATGAAATACATAAACTCCAAACATGTTTGAATACAAGACAGAATCTGGAATGATGGAAGAGAAACACAAAAAAAAGCTCAATAGTATTACAATAAAACAAATGTAATACAAAGAGACGCTATCCTGCTTTTCCCCATTTTCACAGATGCCACACTCTTAGCATTTAACAGATCATTTGAGTTTCAATCTTGTGTGTTTGTGTTATCTGTTTTGTGCTCCATTTTACATACAGCAACCTTTTTTCTCTCTCTCCCGCTATGGTTTTTCAGGCAAACAGTATACAACTAAGTTGGCTACAAAAATGAGCAACATATGATAATACATGCAACAGAAAGCAATGGCTTATATTTGCTTTGCAGTACATCAGAGAACTGCATGCCATTTTTTGTTTTGCAGACTCTGTCCTGTCATGTACTGGAAACTCACTCAGTTATGATTTCAGCTCCAAAACAATGCCATGGTGAACTGTTCATGTAAAACAGACACCACAAAAAGGCACTACGGGTGTTAATGAGTAAATTCCCGCATGATAACATTCTCTACTCCTTTGCATTACTGGGCTCATATACTGCAATGCATAAGGAAGTCCACAAAACATTTAACAAAAATACTGTGTGGGGGGAGGGGTGTGTTCATGTAACAGAAGAAAGCAAGAAAAAAAAAGAAAAAGTCTTAAGGCTGAAAATCAAAGCGAGTGATGCAGCTTTGAGACCACAGTCCCAAACATGCTACTTCTTACTAAAACAGACAATTAAGAAAGAAGTCTCAGTGTGCTAAGCTAAACCATGGGGCAACTTAATACAGTCTCCCCTTGACTGACAAGTAACTGTCCATTGTCCTACGTCAGGTTGTTAGTTGCCAACTTCACAGTGGGAGTGGCATTTACCAAGTTGTTTAGCAGACAAAAGGAAACTAGTCATCTTCAGTATAGCCCTGCAGGACAACTACAGCAACAAACATCACGTAATCTCAATGCACAAAACATGTCTGATGTACAATAAGTGCTGGCAATATGGATGATTCACAGAGGACAGCTACCATGCTTAGCAGCCTTGCTTAAAGCAGTTTCTTCTGCAATGCATATGTGCCCTCGGGGGTTCTTAGTGTGCAAATATCTAGCTCCACATTAAAAACCAATTACTAATCTACTACATTTTGCACTTATAAAGCTTTTTTACTGTTTCACTGCATTTATGTACTGTTTTATACTGTTTTAACTGTATTTTTCATTGCTAGATACGGTTTCATTACTCTAATTGCATGTTTACTGAATTACTTAACCTTAAACTGCTTTTTCATACAGAGTTGTATTTTCTGTTTTTGAGTTCTCTATCCGTGCTTTTCTGTGCATTTTTGGGGGTTTCTGTGTTCTAGTCTAGTCTGTTTGCAGTTAAAAGCATTCTCTAGAGTCTGCTTGCTCCTTGAGCCGTTTAAAACTTTCATTTAGTGGCTACAGCTTTAGTTTCCCAGCCCCCCCTACTTGGTGGCTTTGCAGTTGCCTGCCCATACTGTACATTTGATCTGGGACACTCCTCCCAGTCTAGTGTCATTAGTTCATTCAATCTAACAGAGACAGAACATTTGTGAAGGACAACCCACTCAGATTCTTAACCTTGAATTAACTTCTGTTCCAGCTTTCCTGCAACAAGTCTAGTCCAGATACAGATTTGCTGTATCCAGGACTGTTTGTAAGCTCCTGAGCCCCCCCCCCCCCGCTTAACTAGGGTTAAACTATTCCCTACTCCATAAAGTCTGCTCTTCACATTTTCCCTTACAACTAGCCAGCTTTTTAGTTTTAGCACTCAAATCTGTTTCTTTGAGCTCAGCACTTGTTCAGAACTCATTGTAAGCACTAAATAAGCTACAAATTACTACATCACTCAAACTTTCCTCACCTATCTAGAGGAAAACAACTTTTAGTACTTAATAAATAAGCACCTAACCAAGCATGTCTAAAGGTCGGCTCCCAGTGTTTTCTCCTGTCTAACTGATGAATCTGTGCATCTTGGGGCAATGCAGCAATTGCCTCATGTACACAGACAACCCTGTCGTCCTACCACCCAACACTACAACCTGTAAAAGATGCACTTATATAGCCAATCTGGAAACAAAGTTCTCTTCACCGAAAACTGGACTAGACAGTCAAGAGAAGGTCAACACTTGCACCTCACCACACTCATCACATAGTCCCTCAAAACCTACACCACCAAAACACATGCCTACATTCGTGGAGGCTCTCAATAAAAATCTGCCCAAACCACAGAGACCTCCAAAGCAGAAATGCAAACAACCTCCACCCCCCACCCCCAACACAACCCAAATGACACATAGCCCACAAACTCAGCCTGCCACTCAACTACAGCCCATAAGGCATAATGTACCCAACACTCTAGTCATAGATGACTATAGTCAGGAACACTGATGTTCCACTTAAAAGGAGAAAATTACGGTCAGCTGCCTGTCGGGTGCCAGGATCAGAACGCACACACTCAGGTCACTCCACACCAAGTACAAATATGACTGTCATTGTCCATGTTGGTGTGAAGGACCTGAGACGTACCTCCCTGGACTACATGAAAAGCGACATGGAAGAGCTCCCCGATCTTGCAGCCCAGGCAGGTATGACCCTAGCCCTGAGTTGCATCCTGCCATCACCCAGAATGATACCACAGTACAAGGACAAAATGATTGACTTCAACAATTAGCTAAGATTCTGGTGTCATTTTAAGGGAATCCAGTATCTGTCTGCCTGGGAGGACATGATCAACAGACCACGATGCTTTGCCAGAGATGGCCTGCACCTGTCGCTCTTGGGATTCTGGATACTGGCAAAGGCTCTTGCCACCCTATAGTGCCTTTTTTAGGCAAGGTTCAAATGACAAATTCACCACCATAACAGGTACAAGCAAGCAAAATCTGAGGGTAATGCTACTCAATGCTAGAAGTCTAAACCTCAAAATGCACTCACTCGAGGCACACCTTAAAATGGAGAACATAGACATCTGTGCAGTGACAGACCTGGTTCAAAGCTCCAGAGAGCACCCCTGCATTATCAGGCTACAATTCATACCACACCTTTCAGCCACCCAACCCGGACTGAAACACTAAAGGCAGAGGCGTGCCCATATTCATTAAGGATGTCCACACCTCCAAGCTAGTTGCTCAGCATAATGCATCCGAGATTATCCAAGTGCAACTAACTATGGGCAAGACCGCAATCCAAACTGTAGCATGCTACAGACCCCCCACCATGCTCCAGGATTCCTACTCTTTTCTTGATACACTGGAAAATATTAGGGTACAACCCAACACCCTAATAATGAGGGATTTCAACTACCCCACCATTAACTGGGAAAACTACTCGTGTACCAACTCTTTTGTTCAATGTTTTCTGGAATTCATAAATTCCAACGCCTTGGATCAACTTATTCACACCCCCACCGGGGGCAGCAATATCCTAGACCTGGTCATTACCAACATGAGTGACCGGTGTTCCTCACCAGAGGTCAATTCCTCATTGGTCAGATCCAACCACAAGCTAATCACCCTAGACATCCACATTACGGAAGCAACCATAAAGAATTTCTCCAAAGCCAACTTCACGCTTAAAACAGAAGTGGCAAACTTCATGACACCATTGCAGATGGACAAATAGAGGTACGACTGCCGAATCCTACACAAATACACTTTATAAGCACTTACACGAGTGCATGGATCGCGCTATCCCTAACAGAACCAAGATGCTATCCTCCAAAATATAAAAAAAAAAAAAAAAAAAAAAAAAAAAAAAAAAAGGAAGCCAATCTGCTGGCCTTCTGCCATAAACAAACGCTACAACAGAAGAAAGAAACTGTTGCAAAAAAAGAGTAAATTCCCACGATTGGAGGAACTCCCTGGTCAGCCTCAGTAAGAAGCTGAGATCCCTCATAAAATCCTCCAAAGCTAGTTATGAAAATAAAATCGCCACTGAGTCTAAAGACAACCACAAAGCATTCTATAGCTATGTCAAGAATCTCAATGGCAACACTCAGATCTGCTCTGAGTTACAGCACAATGGCACTAAATATACAGAACCAACTGATATTGCCAACATTCTGGCAGATAGGTTCAGTGCTAACTTTACCCCCTCTCTAACCCCTTAAAGGGACCATCTCTACACCAGAAGAATGCAAAGTTCCTGTAATCACGGCTGCACAGATAAAAACCTCACTCTCCAAAGCCAAGAACATAGCATCCATGGGACCTCACAACATCCTAGGCTGCATTCTACATGAACTACAGATTGAACTGGCACCCCACCTAAGTACCATGTTCAATCATAGCCTCACCTCAGGCTTTGTGCCAATTGAATGGCACACTGCGATGATTATCCCACTCCACAAAGCTGGAGCCACGACAGACTCTGGGAACTACTGCCCCATTAGCCTGAAGAGCCTGTTCTGCAAGGCCATGGAACACATCATCATGGAACTCAAACAAAGACATTGGTAATCTCCAAACTCTGGACCTCACACAATTCGGGTTTGTAAAAGGCAGATCATGTCTCCTAAACCTGACAGACTTCTTTGAAGCAGTCACCAAAGCCATACATGAGGGTAAGGTGGTTCACACAGCCTATCTAGATCTCGCCAAAGCTTTCAACACCATCCCCCACTCTGGAATTATAGATAAACTCCCTAAACTAGGTATAAATCCCTGTGTCACAAGATGGGTTGCCAACTGGCTTACTTACAGAACCCACACTGTGAAAGTAGCAGACTCCAAATCAGACTTCAGACCAGTGACAAGATGAATACCACAGGGTTCAGTCCTGGGTCCTCTCCTGTTTGGTATCTACTTCTCTGAAGTACAGGCTAACACAGAAGGTCTTTGGCTAAGTTGGCAAATGACTGCAAATTAGGAGCCATAAATCGAAACTCCTAACGATGTAGACATCCTACAAAACAAAAAGACAGATGCCTGGTGTCAAAGCCATGGCCTCAAGCTCAATGCCAAAAAGTGCACAGTCATCCCCTTTGGTAAAAACCTTGGGACACAGGTGAACAGTAGCCTCTCCTTTGATAATCCCATTGCCACAGTGGTCAGGAAATCCTTCTACATGACTCCTCATCACAAAAGGTTTCTCATCCAGAAAAAAAAGAGGTCATTGTTACCCTCTACTAAATCACTAATTAGACCCATTATAGAGTACAACGCCCCTTTTGGTATGTACCTCAAGACATCTGCAACTGGAAAAGCCACAGAAATACCTCACAAAGAGGATTACTGGCCTCAAACAAATGCCCTATGCAAACAGTCTAAAAAAACTCCAGCTTTACTCAGTCACATATCGCCTACTCAGTGGTGATCTCTGCCTAACATACAAAGCTATATCAAACCCAGAGCTGTTGGACATGCTCCACTTAAAGAAATCCCAATCCCACAGAGCTACACGCTCTAGGGACCTAAACCTTGTCACCACAATAAACAGAACAAGCTGGAGGGATAGATTCCTATCCCACAGACTTCCCATACTCTGGAACAGACTACCTATCTATCTCAAACAGAGCTCCTCATTAGCACTCAAGAAAAATCTTGATGATTAGATGGGAAATAGGAAATTCACCCCGGGGATCATAGGTTGGTACTAGGCTATCAGCCCTAGGGCCTATACAAGCCTAGCCATAACAATTCCCTGGCTATTTCTTCCCACATTACTATCCTGGACCCCTGTCTAGCAGGGCGACAGACGTGATCCCTAGGGTGAATTTCCTTTCTCCCATCCAATCGTCAAGGTTCCTCTTGAAGAGGTCCAAAGAGGCACTCTGCTTGACATGTATGGGCAATCTATTCCAGAGTCTGGGGAGTCTCTGGGTCAGGAACCTATCCCTCCAGCATGTTTTGTTTATTGTGATGACAAGGTTTAGATCCCTGGAGCGTGTAGCTCTGAGGGATTGGGATTTCTTTAAGTGTAGCATGTCCAACAGCTCTGGGTTTGACATGGCCTTGTATGTTAAGCAGAGATCGCCTCTGAGTAGACGATATGACAGAGTATAGCTGGAGTTTTAAGCGGTCAGCGAGGGCATCTGCTTTAGGCCTGTGATTCTTTTAGTGAGGTATTTCTGAGGCCTTTCCAGTTGTTGCAGATGTCTTGAGAGGTACATACCAAATGGGCGTTGTATTCTATAATGGGTCTAATGAGGGATGAGTACAGTGGGACAATGACCTCCTTTTTTCTGGATGAAAAGCCCTTTGTGATGAGGTGTGCCACATAGAAGGATTTCCTGACTGTTGTGGCGATGTGGTTATCGAAGGTGAGACCACTGTCCACCTGTGTCCCTAAGTCTCTTATCACACTTTCTGTGTTTAGTGTACTGCCACCTATATGGTAATTCATGGATACATGTTTTTTCCCCAAAGGGGATAACAATACATTTCTTGGCATTGAGATTGAGCCCATGGCTCTGGCACCAAGCATCTGTTTCTGTAAGGCCCTTTTGTAGAGTTATCCACATCATTTGGGGATTCAATAATGGCTCCCAGTTTGCAGTCATCTGCAAACTTTGTTAGCCAGAGTCCCTTAGTGTTGACCTGCACTTCAGAGAAGTAGATGCCAAACAAGAGCGGCCCCAGGACTGAACCCTGAGGTACTCCACTTGTCACTTGTCTGGAGCTGGATTTGGAGTCGGCTACTTTTACAGTGTGGGTTCTATCAGTAAGCCATTTAGCAACCCACTGGGTGACATAGGGATTAATGCCCAACTTAGTAAGTTTATCTATGATTCCAGAGTGGGGGGTGGTGTCAAAGGCCTTGGCAAGGTCTAGATAGGCTGTGTGGACCACCTTACCCTTGTCCATGGCTCTGGAGACTGATTCAAAGAAGTCAATCAGGTTCAGGAGACAAGATCGGCTCTTCACAAACCCAAACTGGGTGGGGTCCAGTGTTTGAAGGCTGCCAATGTCTTTGTTTATAAGTTCCATGATAATACACTCCATGGTCTTGCAGATAAGGCTCGTCAGACTGATGGGACGGTAGTTTCCGGGATCCAAGGTGGATCCCCCCTTGTGGATTGGGATAACTGTAGCTCTGCGCCACTCAGTGGGCACGAAACCTGAGGTGAGGCTATGATTAAACATGACACTTAGGTGAGGTGCCAGTTCATATTGTAGTTCATGTAGTACACAGCCCGGGATGTCATCTGGTCCCATGGATGCTGTATTCTTGGCTTTAGAGAGTGCGTTTTGTACCTGTGTGGCCGTTATTACTGGAATTTGGCAATCTTCGGTATTGAGATGGGCCATTTAGGGGTGAGAGGGGGTGAAGTTGGCACTGAATCGATCTGCCAGGATATTGGCAATATCCTTCGGATCAGTATATTTAATGCCATTCTGTTTTAGCTCAGAGCAGATCTGAGCATTGCCATTTAGATTCTTGACATAGTTATAGAATGCTTTGTGGTTGTCTTTGGAATCTTTGGCAATTTTATTTTCGTAACTAGCTTTGGAGGATTTTATGAGGCATCTCAGTTTCTTACTGAGGCTAGTAAGGGAGTTTTTGCATCCTGGGATTTTCCTCTTTTCTGCAAAAGTTTCTTCCTTTTGTTGTAAAGTTTGTTTATGGCAGGGGACCACCAGATTGGCTTCCTTTTTGGATGAGAGCATTTTGGTTCTATTTGGGATGGCACGATTCATGCATGAGTGGATGTGCTCGTACAGTGCCTTAGTGTAGGATTCAGCAGTTGAACTTTCAGTTCCCGTCTGCATGGGTGTCATGAAGTTTGTCACTTCTGACTTGAGTAGCATGAAGTTGGCTTTGGAGAAGTTTTTTATGGTGGTTTCTTTACTGGGGGGTGGGGGTGGGATGTGGATGTTTAGGGTGATTAGCTTATGGTCAGACCTGACTAACGAGGGGGTGACCATAGGTATGGAGCATTGATTTCCCATGTTGGTAATGACCAGGTCTAGGATATTGGAGCCCCTGGTGGGACTATGGATTAGTTGATCCAGGGCATTGGAATTTATGAATTCCAAGAATTCACTTCTGTGGCTCTGCTTGACAGGGGCACAGGAAAATAATGTTCTTGGGTGGCGAAAGCCAGGGTACCTTTTTGGCTAGGCTTATATAGGCCCTAGGGCCAATAGCCTAGTACATACCTATGAACCTATTGTTTTGTAAATCCACGTTAAATCAGGATCTGTCACAATGCCTTATGCTTTGCTGAACTCTGGGCAGTTAAGCTTAGTATTTCCTTTGCCGGGCTTAGAGGAGTAATCATACCTCCAAATCCAGGGGAGCCCGCAGGACTTTTTGCAGGGGGGTGCAAACCCAGAAACCACCCCACACAGTGCCCCCCCAACACAGCCATTCCAGTGTCCCATTACTTGGCTATTCCTCCCCAGTTGCCATAAACACCGTTCATAACTCTCACTGTGTATACTGTCTTATGCTTTACTTCTACAATGATTACAGATATTTGGATTTAATTTACAAATTTTATTTCAAATTTTATAGAACAAACACTGCTAGACATTTGCTAAACCTAAACAAAGCAATAGTCCTACAATGAAAACAGACTTAGCATTAAAACTTCTCTACCTTTGAAACTCGTACACAAACAGCATTGAAACTCACATTCAAAGAAAATGCATCTGGCCAGTGGCAGGTTAAGTTTACCTTCGGGCTGTTTTCAAACCATAGGCCACTTGCACACATTTTTAGAACCATGCAAAAGTTCTTTGATTCATCTTCCTGATTGTATTAATTATAATAAACATAATAATTGAATTATATCCTTTGTATAATACAGCACCACTTGTTAGAGCGTCTTTTAATCTTATAGTTTTGAACATTTTTCCAGTAAGCAAAGAAACAAAACATATGAACCAATAATAACAAACTTCCCAATTCAGAACATTTCAACCATTAAAGGCCACTCAAACGTCTATCGTTACAATCCACCATTATCAGTCAATATGCACAACCTCTGAAGTAAAAGTCATCTGAATAATTTCACATTAAAGAGATCTGAATCTAATGAAGAGGTTTCTTTATATTTCAGTGTTTCATCTACAAATTCAGTGCCTGCTGCCCTTAAAGAATAAATTCCCTAGATTACATTAAAAAAATGGTAAGTTGGTATATTGCAATAGGGAATGGGTGGCAAGCTGAAAAACACGTTCATAGTTACTAGGCATCTCATCCAAAGGAGGACACACTCAGGACTGCTGCACCCCACCCCCTTAAATACAGATCTACATACTGTGGGAGTAGAAATTACAGCCTTCTCCATCAAGCTGCAAGTAGGCTACCTGCTGTGCTACTAACTGCTTTAAAATTCTATACCTGAATAGTGATGCCATTTGCTAAACAAAACGGTTGCACACTTTAAGCATACTTAGCATGAGCAGCAGTACATTTCTCTTCCCTTGAAGCTCACAATTCCTTGAAAATGCATTTGAAAATAAATTCAACCTGTTAGCTCTAAATAGAGCATTTCACACACTCACACGCACACCTTAACCTTTTAGTGCAAGAAATCTGGACAAAGCCTAAATAAATAGGGACAGATTATAAATACTGTTCTCATGAACTTAAAAAAATTACTAGAACAGGATTTATGTTAGTATGCAGTTTTCTAGAGGATATAACGTCTAAAACTCAAATGTCTTATTTAGCAGCTTCAGTCCTTTTTATGAGGAGTATGGGGCATAAATCTGAACACTGTAAAAACTTGGACAGCTGTGGGGTATGCTACCACACACACACACCCTCTCAATCCACAAGAAATCTGGACAAAGCCTGTTATAATGTTGGGGACAAAGGCCCAAAACTAGCGATACATTTAGAAAGTTGCTAGAATAAACAGTATTTGTGCTAGAATGCATTTTCTAAAGGTTATGAAGTCTGAAACCCAAATGCATGTCATTATTTAGTAACTTTAATCCTTAGCTCATCCCAGGAAAAAAAAACATTTTTATAAGGAAAAAAAAACAAAAATATAAGGCAAAAATCTGAACATTCTGTGAAAATCTGTACAGTTGAGGGGTATCTAAAACTCAAATATCTGCCATTATTTTCTGACTTCAGTCCTAAATGATTTGACAGAAAAAAAAAAAAATCTGGATAATTCTGAGGTTCATAGGTTCATACTAGGCTATCTGCCCGAGGGCATTTACAAGCCTAGCCCATAGTTTTGTGGCTTACGCCACCCCTTTAGTATGGGGAACTATACCCATTATTTTGCTGTGCCTCTGTTGAGCAGTGACACTGAGGTAATCCCTGGGGTATATCTGCGATCTCCCATCCATTGGTCAAGATTTCTCTTGAACAAGGCCAGCGAGGTGCTCTGCCTCACATATACCGGGATTTTATTCCACAGCATAGGGAGTCTTTGGGTGATGAATCTATCCCTCCAGCACGTCCTATTAATAGCCGTGTCGAGGTTTAAGTCTCCCGCCCTTGTGGCTCTGACGGATCTAGATTTTTTGAGGTGAAGCATTTTCATCAAATCTGGGTTTGACATGGCCTTGTATGTTAGGCAAAGGTCACCTCTGAGCAAGCGGTAAGTGACTGAATAGAGCTGGAGTTCTTTCAGTCGGGCAGCATAGGACAGATGTTTGAGACCCTTTATCCTTTTGGTGAGGAACTTTTGTGGCCTCTCCAGCTGCTGCATGTGTCGGGTCAGATACATTCCGAATGGGGCATTGTACTCAATCATTGGTCTGATGAGTGATGAGTATAGGAGACTATGACCTCCCTTGATCTAGATGAGAATCCCTTCATGATAAGGTGGGCAATGTAGAAGGTCTTCCTAACTACTTTAGCTACATGGGTGTCGAATGACAGACTACTATCAACCTGGGTCCCCAGGTCCCTGATAACGTCTTCTGTGCTCAGTGGATTGCCACTTATTTGGTAGCTAGGGGTAACCTTGTTTTTCCCGAAGGGTATGACTATGCATTTTTGGCATTTAACTTTAGGCCATGGCTCTGGCACCAGTTATCCGTTTCTGTGAGACCCTTCTGAAGGATATCTGTGTCAGATGCGTTTTCTACTATGGCCCAGTTTGCAGTCATCTGCAAACTTTGTCAGCCATAACCCTCCTGTGTTTGCTTGTACTTGGAAAAGTAGATGCCAAACAAGAGTGGGCCCAGGACTGAGCCCTGTGGTACACCACTTGTGACAGGCTTTGAGTCTGACATGGCGCCAGCAACTCTGACCCTGTGGGTTCTGTCACTCAGCCAGTTTGCAACCCATCTTGTGATGTATGGGTTAACATTTAAGCTGATGAGTTTTTCAATGATACCCGAGTGGGGTATTGTATCGAAGGCCTTCGCCAGATCGAGGTAGGCTGTATGGACTGCCTTTCCCTCATCAATGGCTTTGGTGACTGTTTCAAAAAGTCAACCAAGTTTAGAAGGCATGATCTGCCTTTGACAAAGCCAAACTGGGATGGATCCAAAGTCTGCAAATTCCCTATGTCTTTATTTATGAGGTCCATTATGATCCTCTCCATGGCTTTGCAGATAAGGCTTGTCAAGCTAATGGGACGGTAATTTCCAGGGTCGGTGGAGGCACCGCCTTTGTGAAGTGGGACCACAGTTGCAGTCGCCACTCCTGGGTGCGTATCCAGAGGTAAGACTATGATTAAACAGCTGTCCTAGCTGTGGGTTTAATTCCTCGTTGAGTTAAGTGGAGCACACAGCAGGGGACACCATCAGGTCCCATGGATGCTGTGTTTTTGCTTTGGAGAGAGCAGTTCTCACTTGGGCTTTGGAGATGTTTGGGGGGGCTGCAATCGCTTGGTATAGATATCTCTCCTTTTGGGGGGGAAGTTTGCACTGAACCTGTCAGCCAGTATGTTGGCAATGTCTGTAGGATCAGTAATCTTCACATCATTTTGAACTAGTTCTGAGCATATCTGGGAGTTTCCTCCCAGGTTTCTAACATAGCTAAAGAAGGCCTTATGATTGTCTTTTGAGTCTTTAGCTATTTTTCTCTCAAAATTTGCTTTGGATGATTTTATGAGAGCTCTTAGTATTTTACTTATAGTGGTCAAGGGTGTCTTACCTTTTAAGGATTTTGCTCTATCTTGTAGTAGCTTCCTCCTTTTGTTGTAGAGTTTGTTTATGGCTGGGGTCCACCAGAGTGGACGCTTGCCTTTGGTACAAAGAGTCTTTGTTTTGCTTGGGATTGCCTTATCCATGCAGTCCTGCAGGTGCTGGTAGAAGGCATTTGTAAGTGATTCAGCGGCTTGAGTACTGTTTTCCGCCGGCTCGGGGGCCTTAAAGGAGACCACACTAGTCTTTAGAAGTGTGAAGTCGGCTTCGGAGAAGTTTTTTACTGTGTTCTTTTTTATTTCGGGTGGGGGTGGGATGAGGACCTCCAGCGAGATTAGTTTGTGATCTGATCGCACCAGTGAGGGGTATACTTCGGTGTTGAACATTGTGCTCCCATGTTCGTGATGATGAGATCAAGTATGTTTTCTCCTCTTGTGGGATGGTGACTAGTTGTTCCATGGCATTTGAGTTTATGAATTCCAGGAACTTTTGGGCTAGGGTGTTTGAGCTTGAGTAGTGTTCCCAGTCTATATTAGGGTAATTGAAGTCACCTAGTATGATGGTGTTTGGTGATACATTTATCCCCTCTAGTGTTTTCAGGAAGGCCATGTGAGGTTCCTGAGTTTGTGAGGGTGGCCTGTAACATGCTACAATTTGCAGAGCAGTCTTGCCTATGGTTAATTGCACCAGGATGGTCTCCGATGCATCGTGCGTTGCCACCAGTCTTGAGGTGTGGGTGTCTTTGATGAATATGGATACCCCCCCTCCTTTCTTGGTATTGTCCGGATTTTGGGGCCGGAACGCATAAGAGGTAAAACCTGATAGTGCTGGGGTGCTCTCAGGAGCCTTGAACCAGGTTTCTGTCACTGCACAGACATCAATGTTCTCCATACTGAGAAGGGCCTCGAGTGCGTGCATTTTGAGATTTAGACTTCTGGCATTGAGCAGCATTACCCTTAGTTTTTTTCCTTTTTTGTGTTCTAGGGTGGTAGGTTTAGAATTTGAGCCTTGCCTAAAAAAGGCACTATGGGGGTGGCAAGAGCCTTTGCCAATATCCGGAATCCCAGGGGTGACAGGTGCAAGCCGTCCCTTGCGAAGCAGCGTGGCTTGTCCAGCATGTCATCCCAGGCAGACAGACATTGGATCCCCTTTGAATGACACAAGAGTTTAAGCCAATTGTTAAAGCTGATCATCTTATCTCTGTATTGTGGCATCATTCTTGGTGAAGGTAGGATACTGCTCAAGGTCAGGGTCATACCTGCCTGGGCTACATAATCAGAGAGCTCCTCAATGTCTCTTTCATGTAGTCCAAGGAGGTACGTCTCAGGTCGTTTACACCAGCGTGGACAATGACTGAGTCGTATTTGTACCTGCTGTTGAGAGACCTGAGTGCTTGCGTTATGTGGCGGATTCTAGCGCCCGACAGGCAGCTTACTGTGACCTTCTCCTTACTCAGTCTGGTGAGCGGGACGTCAGTGTGTCTGACTATGGAGTCACCAATGACTAGTGTGTCTGGCATTGTGTTTGGCCTTAAGGGCTGTGACTGTTTGACACTCTGACTGTGAGGTCTATGTGTTGCAGGTGTTGTGTTCTGAGGTGGTGGTTGTTTGGGTGTCTGCTTTGGTGGCCTCTGCTGTTTTGGTAGATTTTTGATCAGAGCCGCCAAGTATGTCTTTGTGTGTTTATGTGTATGATTTGAGGTTGTGATGGTACTATGTGAGACTGGGTCTATAGTGTGTGTGGTAACCTTCTCCTCCTGACTGGTCTTGCCAGTCCTATGTTGAAGAGCTCAGCCTCCAGTTTGGCCGTATAGTTGCATCTCGCATGTATTTGTGTTTTGTGGGAGGAGGAGAGGGTTGTCTGTGTACATGAGGCAATTGTAACATTGCCTCAATATTCCCAGGTTCACCAGCTGAGCAGGAGAGGACACTAGCAACTGATCCCTCGACATGCTAGAAGGACTAGACAAAAACTTTAAAAGAGATTCGGGGACGTGGGTGACCGAGAAATGGGGTTTGCCTTTTGGGGTGCTATCTATAAGAGTGCCGTATCAAGGTAATAAGTACTGTAGGAGCAAGTGCTAGGTTTAACAGATAGAGAAAAGTCTACTTGGAGTCAAGTAGAGATGATCTTTTAGGTATTAGAGAAAGTGCTAGTAACAGGGATGCTTAAAGGTAAGATTGAAAAGAATGCACTCTGCAGTGTGCACTAGAGAAGTTAGATATGAAAGTAGGTAACTTGAGTTTTACCTGTTTAAAAAGTTAAGGTTTAGTGGAGAGTTGCTATTTTTAAAACAGCAAGATGGACTGAAAGGGTGGTTACTTTTGTATTTTGGTACTATGAAATACTGTAGGATGGCCAATAAATTTAAATAATTGAAGGGGTAGGATTTCAAAAGTGATGGTTTTGTGATTACTCACATAAGCCAGTGAAAGTAGAGAGAAATGAGATATATGGTCAGATTAACATAAGAGGCGGGCAACTAGAAAGACAGTGGTATTTAACAAGACAACTTAAATGGGTGGGAGGGAGGGAAAAAATTCTGCCTGACTCAGAACAGAGAGAGCTGTGGTCTCTTTTGAAGTTTTAATATGCTGTTAAAGGGGGGAGGAGGGAAAAAGGGGTAGGGGGGAGGGGGAAAATAGGGAAGGGAAACCAGTCAAAAAAGGGAAAGTGAAGGGAAATAGGGAAAGGCAAAGCAGATGGAAGAAACTGGGGGAGGAAATGACGCAGGAAGGGAAAAGAAGGGACAGTAAATATAAAGGTATCAAACAGGGGAAGGGAACAGAAAAGGACCAAAGATAACCAAAAAGAGAGGGCATACCAAATTCATTAAGCTAACTCACTTAATTCAAGGACTTATAAGAAATATGTTCCGTGACCACCAATTTCATTATATATAGAACAAATATGTGGGTAGTCAGGATGAATTCCTGAAAACATAAACCCAACTTTAGCCAACCTTTACAAAGTTATAAAAGTGCAGGCCTAATACTAAGAGCTGAATTTAACCCAGGCTCTATAGGAGCCCTAAGATTTAAAATCCACTTCAATTCATTCAGCTCAAGAGCCCCTATTGAATCACCTTCCCTTCTATTCGGATATAGGATTTGTAAGACCCTAAATTTAAAGACATGGGCCGGATGTACTTGGCAATGTTTCGCCAAGGCATTGCTGATATTTGCTTTTCTTATGTCATAGATGTGATTGTAGACTCGGTCTTTAAGCCTACGTGTGGTCATTCCCACATAGTAGGCCTCACAATTATCACAAGTGGCCAAGTAAATGACATTCGCTGTATCACAAGTTGCATAAAAACTCGGTTCAAAAGTCATCCCCAAATCTACATGTTCAAATCTCTGTACAGTTGAGATAAACTTACAAACACAGCATTTCCTACACGGGAAAGTTCCCTGCCTGAATCTAGACCTAATATCCAGAGGCTCAATCTTTACCTTTTCCCTGCACAACAACCTTTTTAAATTATAACAGTTATTATACCTAAAACTTGGCCTCTCTCCTACTAATTTCAAAAGGTCACTATCCATAGTAAGTAATTTCCAGTTTCTAAAAATAATATCTTTAATATATTTTATGTCATTAGTATATTTGATATCATAGTGGACCCTAGTTCTGTTGTTAGTTGAATGTCCACTGACCAACCCACTCTTAAAGGAGGCTTCATAATTCGAGGTAGTATTATTGCCATATTCCAAAATTAATTGAGGCGGATATCCCCTATCTAAAAAACATTTGGCCTGAAAATCCAAAAGCCGACTCTCATTTTCATCATTGTTACAGAGTCTCGCTATTCTCGACATTTGATTTTTTACCACGTTGGGAAAAACATACCTTGGGTGCATACTTCCATAATGGAGTATGCCATTCCTCCAACACGGTTTCCTGTATAAAGAGGTCGTGATCTCATTCTGGGCATTCTTATTGATAGTAACATCAAGATAATTCACCTCCACAAAAGAATGCTCAAACGTGAATTCCAAGAATGTAGTAGTCGAACTCATATAGTCCACAAACTCATTGAGAGACTCGACACTTCCATTCCAAAAAAGGAGGATATCATCGACAAAACGCCTATATAAAATAACATTGGCTCTATATCTAACATCATTAAAAACGTGCATTTTCTCCCATGTATATATAGCTAAATTAGCATAGGCATTAGCACAGGGGGTGCCCATGGCCACCCCCCATGTTTGCCTATAAATCTTATCCTGAAATAAGAAAACATTATTACTCAAGATTAGGTCCAGAAGAGTACAGATCGTCAACTGATCTGTATTATTTAAGTCACTCAATTCAACTAGGCAATCCCTAACCGCATCCACACCAAACTCGTTTGGAATACTAGTAAACAAACTTTTTATATCTAGTGTGACCATCAAAGTATCAGGTCTTAAACTTTCGAGTAAGGTGGCATTTTTCAGATCCCCCAATAAATCAAAGGAGTTCTTTAAAATAGTAGGTATAATGCCAATCAAAGGACCTAATTTCGACTGGACAAAACGTGAGGCATGTTCAGTAACCCAAAGTTTCCCAGATACTATGGGTCGTAGGGGTGGTGGAAGTACCCCTTTATGTATCTTGGGAAGACCTTTAATAAGGGGGATTAAAGGTGCCTCTATCATCAAATAGTCATACATACATTTATCAATACATCTGGTCATCAGAAGATCATATAATGTATCATACACATTACTTATTATGGAGCTCACCTCAATTTTACTTATTAACGAATAGGCTACATCATCTCTTAGCATCTCACCCATCAAATCATTATAAAAAGCAACATCCATTGCTACTACCCCCCCCTTTATCAGCAGGTCTGAAAACCAGGTTAACATCATTACATAAAGACTCAAGGGCCTGTTTCTGTGCAGTATTCAAATTGACAAAGAGACGCTTATGTGTTCCTTCCTTATAGAAAAGGTAAAAATCATGCTCACATGCTCTTTGAAAACAGTCAATTTGACTAGGTAAATGCGGCACAAAAGTGCTTTTCCTCTTCAGCACTGTTGTATCATAGGCTACAGTGTCCCCATCCGAGTCTTTGAATAAGAGTTTAAGAGCTACCTTCCTAGTAAACTTACGTAGCATAATTAACGTATCAGACAAATTACTCCCTCGTGAGGGTATAAAAGAAAGGCCTCTATTCAATACAGAACATTCAAGGTCAGTGAAATCTTTAGATGACAAATTAAAAAATAAAGTATTTAATTCTTCTTTCTCCTGGACTCTCGGTTCTCGCCCGATAGTTTGCGTTTTCCCCTTCCTCTGCTCGTTGAGCATTCTTGTGTCCGACTTTTGTAAGGTAGTGGAAAATTTAGAGCAGGTACTACCCCAGGGGTTAGATTCACCATCTGTCCATTAAATTTTGGTCTCGCACCAGATGTTACCATCCCTTTGAGACCTTGCTGATTGCAAGGAATAGAAGAGGCAGATAAAGTAACCTCCCCTTCCGTATTGGTGGAACTGGAATCATTGATATTCGGAACATCATTCAGCTTCTCAGGCAAAATGGTCGTACTAGGTGTACTATGTTGAGCGTCATTAATCCGCTCACTATTTTCTTCCGCAACAGCTACTTCATTAAACCTCGGCCACATAAAGATGCGGCCGAGCTGAAAGTCATTACAGTCCCGCTTAAGCTTTCTAAGCTTAGTTTGTTCTAATTTATTACTATAGAGCATCAGTTGCCTCAGCATGTTATTCAATCTCGACATACAGAAGTCACTTTTAAACATTAAAGTAATATTCTTATGCTCACCTTCCACTTTGCTGATAAGCTCATCCTCCAAAGGTTTGAAATAGTCAATAAGTAACCGAATATAATTGTTGCCAAGTTCTATATTCAACAATTGCCACCTCCGCAATAGTTCTGGATGAGCATCTCCATAGCTCGGCATGCAGAGGACGCGCATGCCTCGTGGGATGACCTTGAAGTGGAGGCATGCCTCAAGGTGCTTCCTCTGCCAAATCAGCCTATATAGCTTATAGAGATTGTTCTCTAATGTTCTCAACTGTCCGTAGAATTCTTGCAGATTATCCGTGTCGGAAACGGTAGTAGGTGGAAGGGTACCTTGAGCATCAAAATTCAAAAGTGAATTCCCTTGTTGATAAAAGAGACCATTCCAATACTTTTTAAAATACTAGAAACCAATAAGTACCGATAACTACAAAAAGTAAACTATTGTTCAGGTTAATGAGCTACCTTGTACCTTTGTCTGCAGTGTAAATGTCTTCTGGAATTCAAATTCCTTGTGGGAACGAAAGATTAAGAATTGCACCATCAGTCACACAGATGCGGAAGTGTCTGTGCGACTGGACGCTTTAAAAAAAAAAAAAAATGTTTTCCATTTAAAAGAAAAAATCTCCTCATCAGCCATTTCCAGGGGGTGCAAGTGCACTCTCTTGCACCTGCCTGTGGGCACCCTTGCGCCAATCACCAGTCATAAAGTGCTATGACAGTAAAAAAGCAGCAAAGATCAATAAGATGCTAGATTCAGACCAAATGGTATGAACTCTAGTGAAAAAGAGGTGATCTTATCACTGCACAAGACTCCGATGAGCCATTGTCTAGAGTAATCAGTCCAGTTCTAGAGTCTACAAAGGGACACCATATTAATACAGAGTACACAGAAATTCCAACAATATATTTAAAGGACTGGAGGGAATGGCATAAGAAGAGAGGCTGGGTTGTCAAATATGTTCATTTATTAGTACTAGGCTAACTGCCCTTGTGGGCCATTTTAAGTCTAGCCAATTACCCCCCATGTGAGAATCAAAAACACCTCAACCATTATGCCAACCTCCCACCCCTTAAAGGTTGCACACCCTGCACAAGAACCCAGGACTATCTGTACTCCAGCCCTACACTTAACACCTGCTGCCACAGGGCTATGTTTGGAGACCAGCAGGGAAGACTGACACATATGGCTACATAATGCTGTCAACTGAACTTGTAAAAGGGACTAGGTTAAAAGGAAGGAAAGCAAAAGGTGGAGGATGCCTTTCAACTATCCAGATTTTCTGAGAATGTCCAGATTTTTCCCCTCATATGTTTGGTCTGTTCCTTTGTGGTTTTCTGCCAAATCACAGAAGACTGAAATCACTAAATAATGGCACACATTTCAGTTTCAGACTTCATATCCTACAGAAAAAAAAAATGTGTTCCAACACAAATCCTGTTATTCTAACAGCTTTAAGTTTCTTTGTCCCCCATTATTTGGGGCTTTGTCCAGGATTTAAAAGGTTGAAAGGTATAGGGAGAACAGTCTATAAATGGAAAACAGCATCTTTTGCCTGGACACAAGGAAACAGTTCTTCACAGAGAGCTTTAGATGGGTTAGCTCAGCTTCATGATTAGATGACCGAATCCTCTCACACAACATAAGGGCTTGGGATATGGAGAAAGAGTGGAGAATCCATAGCGAAGCATCCACAGCACTGTTGTAGTGTGCCACCTGCAACAAACATTCATTAGTAGCTTTTTGACAGAAATCTGCATGCATCATGTATATGTGTATGCGAGTATGTGGCTACAACTGCAGAATCTCATTTCACTGAATCACAAATCAGAGAAAGTTCACTGAAAACCCATCTCATTGAAATCACATTCAACTGAATCTCAATTTACAGAAAATTGTACACAATCATTGCTGGTGCATGTGACTCACTGTTTTCTTTTTTTTTGTGGTTGTACAACCATAGAATTAAGGGGGGAATGGTAAGTCAGGACCCCATTAGGGGGCAGGGCTTATCCCTCTGCAAAAGCACCTTTTTAAGGTGTATTTTTGCCTTATATGAAGCTTTCTATGAAATATTTGACAAAATCAAGTTTTCAAGAAAAATGTACTTTGTGATTTTTTTTTCCCATTGATTTGTAATTTAATAAAAGGAGATTCTGTGAAAAGAAATCTAATCATATATAATGTATGTTTGTATGCATATGTGCTACTAAAACTACAAATGAAGCACATACTGAGGACATCATTATCACACTTCTAACACAAAGGAAGTAAATTACAATCCGGCTTATAATAAAGAGTGCCAAGTCTAACATTCATACAGACATGGTTAAAATAAGGTTTCAAACTCCACAAGCTACACAGTTTAATAACCAAAGTAGCTCCCACTGTATTTCATTGTAGAAGTAATAGACTGCAGTTCTCCATTATACCACAAGGTGGCGGTCCTTTTCAGGAATATAAAAGAATTTCGAAAGTGAAAGAAGACTGGAACACTAACTGAAGGAGGGAAGACTGAAAGACTAGCTGAAGGAAAAAGGGACTTGCAGTATGACTGGATTTGTTTTAGTGTTTTGGGACAGAGAAGTGAGGTAGCAGTTTGTGTCGGTCTCCTGCTGAAATCCTGGAAGATGGTATTTTGAGGATTCAGCAGAGAAGTCTGAAACCAGTAATTCCACACCTACATATCATTCTGCAAGAAAAGGAGTTCCCTTGGGCCTAGTGCAGAGATGCCATTGATGACTACCAGAGTTCTGGCGGGTGATTTTCCATTTTTCTCAGAGGAACTGCGATGCCTAGTCACTGGGATATTCTCAACAGAGTGGTGAGAGGCTTTTGGCAGTCATTTTTATACTTCTATAAGATTGTGGATCCCCCTAAATGCTTTGTGGATTACAAATAGCTGGAATCCATATGAGCTCCAACCTTGGGCCCCATCATGCCAGCAGTAGGACTGTATGTAGTCACTGGCCAGTGAACATGGTACAATTGAGTGTCTCATAGTTGGTCTGTTTAGATTGATCTAGGGGGTTGCCTTAAAGACTCTTTTTTTGCTAAATGGCATTGCATTTTCTCATACTTGTATTGTTGCATTATAAATCTTTATTGTTCAGTGACATTGCATTTTGCTCATGTTAGTACTGTTGCCTTAAAGACTCTTACTTGCTAAATGACATTGCATTTTCTCATATTTGTATTGTTGCATTATAAAATCTTTATTCGGTGACATTGCATCTTTTTACATATATATGATGTTGTATTATAACCTTTTTTCCCCCTCAATGACATTGCATTTTTCCCATGTTTGTATTGCTGCATTACAAAAGCTTTACCACTCATTGATATTGCCTTTGTGTGCATGTTTGAATGTAAATATCTTTTCTATTGAGTTCTGGGGAAGGGGGTAAATGTATGGTTTCATTACATGCATATCTCACTCTGCCTTACTGCTAACTGGTGCACTGTTGAAATAATTTGTTGTTGTGCTATTGTCCTTTAAAACCGAAGTGTCACCTAGAATAAAATCTGTTATCACTTGCCACCTTGGGGGTGTTGGGCCTAAAGAAGGGGCATCAGAGTCCGGTAGGAAGGAACCCATATCCACTTCAGCTACACCTGCGGGTGCGCTACACCAAATTAAACAATCCGTCCCACAGACTGTGTGCCAAATGACCACTTATTAGCTGCTGGAAAGATGCTAATGATCTACTTAAAAACAAGAGAGAAAAGACAAAGGTGAAAGAAAATGTTCAAGAGGAGGACCAGAAAAAAAACTTCTAGGCAAAGAATGGAAGCAGGAAGATCCAAAGTGAGAAAGTTTTAAAATAAAAGAAGTACAAAACAAGTGTATTAAAAAGGGAAGATAGTTGAGTAAATAGAGGTCTGAACACAGGGGAGAAAGGCAGGGGGTACTGGCCAGTGTTTAAAATACTACATCCAACAGTGACTGTCCTTACAATGATAGGAAAATTTTCTCTGTGCATATGCACAAATGGTACAATGTATAATAGAGTCTGTGGGAGAAATTTCTAAACCGTAGGTTAAGTAATTTTGTTAACGTGTTCATTATATCAAACCACAGTTCACATTATCTTCCACTACATGGCAAAACAATTACTGTTTAGTTGTTTACAATGTAATGGCTCACCCAGTGTTGCTCCACAGTGGGCGTACTTACCACCAAAACATGTGAGCACAAAGATGCAGATGCAATGAATTAAGTGCATAACTACATAGGAATAAAGGCAAAGTACCGTACAGCACAATAGATTCGTCCCAGTAATTAACATGCACATTACTTTCCAACAAGCATTACACTGGTAAATACCACACAGCACGTTCTCATCGGTGAAAAAATATTACTTGATTTATAGTACAGGAAAGCAGATGAAAATTAAAGTACTTATAAAATGCATCTGTAGATGCTGCTGAAGTCAGACTACCTTTTAATGTGGTAGGGACATCAAATAAGTAATGAAAGCTTATTTAGGAGGTACTGGCCATACTGTTCAAATTACAACAGCCCAAAAACTGAAGAAAAAAAAAAAGTAAGAACTGAACATATTAAACCTATGTGGTTTATGAAATGTATTCAGCTCAAAATATTTAGTCAGTGGTTATCTTTTTTTAATTGATTACTAACAGTCAACTCATACCAGCAATCAGCATTGTTTTCCATTCCTGGCATTGAGTCAGGACATGTCTGACCACAGCTGAAAACATGCATTAGTGGCTCTAGAATCACAGTCTCCAGCTGTCTCCCCATCCTCTGCTAAATAAGGGAAACAGGAAATTAAATGAGTTAGATGAAGCAAAAGTGGTTTATCCTAAAAACGTACTTAAGATGCTCACTGACCAGCAGAGTAAAACACATAGGAAACTTGGCAACCCTAAAGACATTTCCAGCCACAAATCAATTTTTGAAGCATTCCTTCAAAAAGAATGCAATTATGGTAAGTGTACAAAGTGAAATGGATAGTTTACAAAACTGCCAGATTGAACCACAGGCACAGAGACAGTGGCTATACAGTGAAAACAGAGTTTGAGTAGAACGTAGCAGTCTGAAATTTTAAGATCAGAACATGTGTATAGAAAAAAAAAAAAAATCAGCATCTGCCATCCTATGAACCAGAGTGTCTCAGATGTACAGAATTTCAAAGATAGATCTATGAAGTTTTACATCTCAGAAAAACAGCTTCAAAGAAAAAGGGATAAAATTGGGGCTTACTACAACACAAGTTCTGATTTTACAAGTGATGACCCCCAGACTACATTCAGGAAGAAGTACAGACAAAAGAAAATAGAACAAGAGTTCTTAACCTCAGACTGTTACAGAGATTCTGTAGCCACATGTAACACCAAGTTCAATTTGAAAGCAAAGGAAGACAAAACCGTACAGCATATGCAGGTTGAAATATCAGCTTACTCCCTTTTCCTCAACTGGTGAAACACACTCGCATGATGCTCGCATTCTTGTGCCAAGATCATTTAAACAATAAATAATATTTAATAGGTAAGCTTTTTTTTTGTTAATGCTCCTGTTACTAGAAGACCATACTCCAGCTGTGGTAGAAGCATTTCTTTAGCAGTGGCATGTGGTTTTCCAACTGGCAGTTAGCTACATCGAAGTTTTACCCTTTAAGATTCTTAAATGAGGTTGGAAAAAGACAAAAGGGTCCAGTACTGGTCCAAGCTTAAATGTTTTAACTCTATCAACAGCAGAACAATCAGGGTAGTAAATGAGGCAGCTTCTACAAACAGAGTAACCTCTTCCCAGTTTCAGAAATCATGCATATTGATGACACAAGTATACAAGGATATTTATACTACAGTTTGGTCACACTGTTCTTCACTTCCAAGTCAAGCATGACAGTTGGCTTTGCTCCCGATGATAAAACAATCTGCATGAAATAGTGAATTTATATATTTTTAGTTGCCCAATTAAGAATTCTACTGCCAAATCCAGTAGACAGATACAGGGACTCTGAACCTTCAAGTGAATACGGATTTAACTCACAGTGGTCTTGTAGTAATTAGTATAAACCTCAATTAACACCTTGTTTTCCAGTGACTTCACAACTGCACACCTGTTTTTCTCATGCTGCAGCACTACCTTGTGTTTAGTTCATACAAGCAATATCCCTTGCCCGTCTGTAGCTGCTTTGAGCCAATAGTTAATACCATTCCGTGTTCAGTCAGATCTTGTCATTAACCAAGACAGGCTAGGAGGCATTCCTTCTGTATAACTACCTCACCACCCTGTACATTTGAACAGCCTCCTAGACTGTCATCAGATTTTGTACTAAATTGCTCTATTTGCTGGCTTCATTCAAAAGGAGCTTTATTTATCTTCCTTTCTCCAACTCTTAAGTTATACGAAGCTCTAGAAGAGTATGCCAGTTAACTTCAGAAAAAAAAATCATCTTAATAAACTGAATAATTGAATGTGATTGGTCAAAGCTTACAATGATTAAATATGAACATAACTTATCCAACTATCCTTTGAGTTTTGCTCTTGCATAACTGCATTCTTTACTGGGGTTTTCGTTTACTAACATTTCAGATATCTTTACTGAATTAATGTTTCATTAAGTAAAAAAGTAGGCCACTGACAAAGGGACTTACAATATGTGAGACGTATGTCCCAAATTCGACTGGCCGCCAATATAATTTTCCTTAACTTCACCTCGAGTCGCTGCTGTTCTTCTGAAGACTTCTCACAAAAATTGTTTTTTTTTTGGTTTTTGAACCAACCCTGCTGTGGTAAAAATTTCACACTGCGACCACTACCATGCTGTCTAATCATGATGTCAAAGCATCATCACAAATTGGTAAAATTCTACAAATCTATCAAGTTGCATTCATCATCTGTAGAAGTCCCGGTGTCAGTTTAAGTTTGTTCATCGGTTCATAGGTGTATACTAGACTACTGGTGCCTCTATTAAGCCTAGCCAAGCACCTCAATTATGTCCTACAAGTTTATGCACCTTAGAGGTTAATGTGCACCATTCAAACACTGACTGAAGAAAACAAGTCTGCAAAGAAATTTGTTTTACCAAATTATTTCCTTGTAGTTGTATATATTGTACATGGTTATGTATTTGTTATTCATAATAATAGCAACAGTCTAGTATTTAGTTGGTTACTAGGTTTGTTATTCTCATGGTTTATAAAACCATATCTAGTGCTTGTCCCCCCAAACAAATCAGGACACACTGCAACCGAAAAGATAGAGAGGATTTGTTAGTATTGCCAGTGACGGAATTGAAGTGTCAACGGGTTACATTACTCCATTTTTGATGCTGGAAAACAGAAGGCTGTGAGCTCTATTCTCACCCCTAGGTGCTTTGATTTAATTTTCCATTACCGAGACTTCAGTGTGGCAGTAGGGGGGGGGGTGCATTTCAGACAAGAGAAAAGAGCTCCATCTATCCAAATTGCTGGAGGAGGATGAAAGTACTTACCAAAAAAAAAAAAAAATGGAGTAGGGGAATATACCCAAGTGTATTGGCCAAATTTCTCAGTACAAATACCACCTTGGGTCTCCAAAAAAAAGGGCACTGGCCTAATGGGACTAACCTGGTAAACAAAGGACAAAAAGTAAGATTAACAGTATTTCATAATATAGGTTACAGTGAGAAATGCTGCAACCCCTTAGTAGGGGGCAGAGATGCAAGGACAGCCCTGGAACAGGTTTCCAGCCACCAAGTTGTGTATACAGTAGTCATCACAGGTGTAGAGGAAAAGGCATAATGGTCCCCCACAGTGACATAGGTCACACACACCCCACCCAGGAGATGAGTCAAAACTTGTACTATATGCCTTCTCATTGGTAAGATGCCATGAGGGCATATAACACTCACATGGTTACTTGGATGATGGCCTCTATGAAGTTTTCATACCTGTGCCGAGGACACCCAGTACAAATTAACAAATGGGCTTAAGCCCAATCTGGGGTGGCTTGACTGTTGGCAGGCAAGGAGAACAATCATACAAAGAAAGCGTTCAACTTGCTCTGAGAATTTCAGGAAAATCATCAACACAAACTTTTATTCTTGACTTGAGTATAAAAACATACTGCCTTCTAAACAAATGTTTTCTTACAAGCAAGAACTGAACCTAGGAGAGCTATTATCCAACAAGTGTTTTTCTTCTATTTCAGACTGCACTTTGGCAAAGGGCATGATCTAATGCTTGCAATGTTTTTGCTCAGAAAGTTATTAACTATAAAAAGGCTCAACATCAGACACTATTTTATCTGTTAAGTCTTGTAACGTTTTCTATTGCATTAGGCATTCCTGTGCAAGTTATAAATGGGGTAGGACAAGCATAATGTTTACATAAGAAACATACCAAGTAGAACTTTATGACACAAGGCACAATAATACCCATAGCAGCTTATGCCCATCAGGTACTAGTAAATACGAATCTTTTTAAAGTTCCTTACTTTGGTTTCTCCTCTCATACCTAGAATCGGTGCAGCTCAGGGCAGAGGCTGGGATGGTTTCCCCCAGGGAGCTGGTCAAAGTCATTTTATATTCTCTCATTTTTTTTTCCTTGCAACACAATTACAGTAGACTCCCTCTTATACAGTCTCGCTGGAACCAGACCTTGGGTTCATATGTGTTTACTAGGCTAACGACCACAAGGGCCTTTTTAAGCCTAGCCATGCATCCCAAGCCTGGATAAATGAACGACTTGTTAAATCAGAAAAAGTATACAAAATAATAAATTACAGGTTATAAATCAGCTAGAACAGGATTTGTGTTAGTATGCATTTTTCTAATGAATATGAAGTCTAAATCTCAACTGTCTGTCATTATTTAGCCCAGAGGAGGTAGACGTGTTGTTCTTCTCTGTTGCATTTTGCTAGGACTACAGCAGAAATTTGACAGGCAGTTAAAGAAGAGGCCGGTTAATAAGAAGTCTACTGTATAGCACAGATGTAGACACCAGTATGAGGCAGAAAAAGAAGTCATGTACCTACCATAACGTTCCATGTTAGTTGTCTTCATCTCGCCTTCTTTCTTGCTGGTTGGGATCAGAGCCGATCCTCGACTCAGACTCTGCCATCTTCAATAGCTCGAGAGCTGTTTACTGGCTCGAGGCTACCCCTTATCCCATAATGCCTAGCGATAGCTACCCAGATCTCGTTTGAAATAGCCAACTCCAGACATAACAAGAGAATAAACCAGTCAAAAGAACTGGTTGACTTATACCTCCCATATTCTCTAAATCAATAGAGGGAAACAAAGAATACTCAGTCAGTGAAAAAAGACTCCTCTTGATCCACTAGGACAGGGGGACGGAGGGCGGGACGCAAGAAAGAAGGCGAGATGAAGAGAACTAACATGGAACGTTATGGTAGGTACATAACTTCTTTATGTTAAGTTGTCTATCTCGCCTTCATTCTTGCTGGTTGGGAGAGCGACCCTAGCACCTAAAATCCTGGGTGGCTCAGTGGAACAGACTCTTCAGAACAGTGGAACCAAAATCAGCTCTGCTCCGGGGGACTATATCCACCTTGTAATGAGAAAGAAAGGCATGAGGATTTGCCCACGTAGCAGCTGCACATATGGAATCCCATAACTGATAAATGAAATAGCATGGGATAGCCATCTAGATAAAGTAACCTTGGAAACTGGGAGACCTTGTTTGTTTAAGGCATAAGACAGAAACAATTGGTCTGATTTTCTTATTTCTTTAGTTCTATGAAGGTAAAAACGCAATTGCCTGTGCACGTCCAATTGGTGAAGTTTGTACTCTGCCTTGTTGCTATGATTGGGGAAAAAAATGAAGAGATCTATAGACTGACTTAAATTATGTTCAGAGCAGACTTTGGGAAGAAATGAAGGATTTGTCCTCAGAGAAACTCTATCCCTATGAAAAAACAGATAAGGGGGATGGACACATAGTGCCTGTAGTTCTGAGACTCGTCTGGCTGAAGTAATAGCAACCAGAGTGTTTTCCAAGAGAGAAATTTGATGGAGCATGATGCCGCTGGTTCAAAAGGAGGCAAAATTAAGGACGTTAGGACTAGATTAAGGTCCCAGGGAGGAGGGGGGGTCTCTCACTGGAGGTCTAAGAAGAGAGGTCCCTCTCAAAAAGGCTTTACAGAGCTTGTGAGACATGAAGCTTGAATTCTGTAACCCACTGTGAAAATTAGAAATGGCTGCTAATTGCACCCTAATGGTAGTGGAAGCGGCTCCAGAGTGAAACAGTTGTGCTAGGAACTCTAGGATCTCATGAACTGGGGCTAATAAGGGATCCACATTCCTAGACTCAGACCAATAAGAAAAACATTTCCATTTCCATTTGCTAGCATATATAGCCCTGGTGGTGGACTTCTCACGGATTGTTGGGGAAATGCTAGGGAGCCTGGCTAGGGTTGGAAGTGCAGCAACCAAGCTGCGAGCTGGAGAGTCTGAAGGGAATGATGCAACCCGCCTCTGGACCTGATTCCAGATATACTGGTTCATCAGAGTCCAGGGCAGATCGAGAAGATAGAGGTGCAGGAACGGAAACCAAATATGTTGAGGCCAGTAGGGGGCAATGAGGATCATTTTGCAACCCAACGACTTTGCTTTCTGTACGAGTCTTGGTATAAGGGGAAAGGGAGGAAATGCATAAAGGAGTCCCTGAGGCCAATCGTGGAACTGGAGCGTCCCTGGATAGGTGACCTGGAAGCGGAAGGAGGGAGAAGTAGTTGCTGCATATGCTGTTGAATGGGGTGGCAAAAAGATCGCAGCAAGGCTGTCCCCATTTGCGGAAGATCAGGTCCGCAACTTCCTGATTCAGAGACCACTCGTGAGGCATAAGGATAGCTCTGCTGAGCCTGTCCGCTATAATGTTGGATCTCCCAGGGATGTGCGTTGCAATTAGAAAACGTTGGGAGGAAATCGCCCACTGCCACAGTCTGAATGCTTCTCGACACAAGGGGTAAGATTTGGTCTCGTCCCGTTTGTTGATGTATCACACTACTGACATTGTCTGTTTGGATTGCAATGGTCCCGGAAGGAAGAGAGTCTTGAAGGGCTTACAACGCTAGGAGCACGTCTCTCATCTCTAGGACATTTATGTGCAGATGTTACTCATGATGTTGCCAAGTGCCTTGGACTGTCCTGCCCAGATAATACCCCCACCCTATCAGGAAGGCGTCTGTGGTCACTGCAGCTACCAGAGGAGGCTGAATGAAGGGTCTGCCCAGAGTCACTAGTGAGGAGATCATCCACCAGGAAAGGCGCCTTTTGCATGCTTCTGTAATCATGATCATGTGAGACATGGGTAGCTCTTGGAAAGACCACTGTGTGAAAAGAAGCCACTGAAAAATCCTCATATGGAAGCGCGCCAATGGAAGGAGGATGGCAGCTGCCATGGAGCCTAGAGTTTGAAGGACATATTTGACTTGCACTTGTTGACGAATAGTGGACACTCTTTCCAGTGGTAACCTTGCGAACATTTCCTTTGTGTTTAATTCTGCTCCTATGCAAGTGATAGAGGGTAACAAGGCAGATTTTTCGAAATTTATGGTAATACCTAACTGGGTGCAAAAAGTGATTCTGTAATCCCGTGCTTGTAGGAGTTGTTGCTTGGTGGTAGCAGTGAGGAGCCAGTCATCTAGATATGGAAACACCTGGAATCCTTGTCGTCTCAGGTGAGCCATGACCACTGCCTTACATTTGGTGAACACCATGGGGGCTGTGATGAGACCAAAGGGCAGAGCTCTGAACTAGTAATGACTGGACCCCACCCAAAAGCGAAGAAATCTCCTGGAACGGCTGTCCATCTTGATATGGTAGTACGCATCCTGAAGATCTATTGAGCACATCCAATTGTCCTGACCCAGAAAGGGTAGAATGGACTGTAGCATGGCCATCCGAAACTTTTTTCTTTGGACAGATCTGTTTAATCTGCTGAGATCCAGAATGGGTCTCCATTCCCCTGTCTTTTTTGATAATAAAAAGAACTTAGGAGTAAATTCCGGATCCAAGCTGGTCTGCGGGGACATCTTGGATGGCTCTTTTTCTTAGCAGTTTTGAAACTTCTATAACTGCTTGCTCCCTCAGATTGGGTGGGACATCTGGAAGGATCTCTTTGACTGTAAGGGGGTTTTGTTGGAAGGGAATTTTGTAACCTCCGGATATAAATGGACAGTACCCATCTGTCTCTTGCTAAATTTTGCCAGGCTTTTGGGTACAGCAAAAGTCTTCCCCAGACTGCCTCCAGAGGTGAGCAGCTGGGCAACCCTTCAGGGATCATGGAAGGGCTGGTCAGAGAAGGATTCTCTGTTGCCCTGGTTCTGCGGACTCCCTCGGCCACGAGGGTGGTGTCTATTACTGTTGTTTCCCCCTCTGCCTCTGGAGGAAAAATCACTACGTGCGTCAGGCAAGGCTCTCTGAGATTTGTGGAACCACATCTTCCCACTTTTCTGACCCTTGAGGAAGGGTCTTGAGGGAGTAGAAAAACTGACTCCCATGGCAGAGAGAGTCTTGCCTTCTTGCTCACACCTAGTCAAAGGTGTCTTTCACCTGTGGCCCAAAGAAAAAGGAGCCATCAAAGGGGGTGTTGGTGAAGGACGCTTGAAAGGGTTCCACAAAATTACACAGCCGCATCCAAGCATGCCTCCTGAGGGCCACAGCAGTGCCGTGGCTCTACTCGCTCCATCAGCAACATAGGAAATGAGCCTCATGGAGGAGTTGACTATGGAATTAAGAGTCGCTAGCTGGGAAGTTACTTTGGCTTGAACTCCCTCAGCTGTCGGATCTTGAAGGGCATCTCCGAGCTCTTTTAGGAGATCCCTCTGAAGACGAGTAAAGTGACATAAGTAGTTCAGGGACCTCATGGAGAAGGTCGCTGAAGCAAACATTTGCTTTCCATATCTGTCCATCGTCCTAGAATCCTTGTTAGGAGGATGAACAGATGAAGAGGTCTCTGCCATCTCTTTTTTGGTGACGGCTGCTACCACCATGGCATCAATGGGCACACCCTTAGAAAGAAACTGCTTATCCTGGGGGCTGTAATGAACTTATTTGGTCTCCTCGGAGTTGGTTCCGCTATGTCCAGAGCTGACCAAGCCTTTCGAGCCACTGCAGACATGAGTGGATCGAAAGGCGGAGAAACCCAGGTGGTGGAAGGTCGGGAACCAAAGGCATCCAGGAATACGGACTCATCCTCGGTAGGGGCTAGGGGAGTCCAGTTCCCCCTCTGCCTAAGCATTTCAAGGATGTCCGCGAATGAAACATCTTCAGAGGGGGATCTCTGGGACCCTTCCGAATCATCTAAGTCCGTATCAGAAGTGACAGACTCCGGGGAGTCAATGTGCTTCTTCTTGCACTTCTTCAGAGGGCTCTGAGAGATCAGGAGAGGCCTCAAAAAGAAGAGGAAACACCCAATGGGGTGTCCTGGACCATCGGTTCCCTATGCTTGGGGTCTGGAGGAGGAGCAGAGGTTGGCACAGACACTATAGGGAATGGAGTCGGTGGAGCCGACTCAGGGAACCGCACACTCCGCATGACCTCAAAGGTGCCCCCATCTCGAGGAAGAGAAAGCTCCAACTCCGAAGTAACAGAAATTTTCTCCACTCCAAGGGGGACGGCTCCGAAGCAGATGTTGGATCCGAGCTCACCTGCTCCAAAGCTCCGAGAGGGAGAACGGGGGTTGGACAAGGGTCCGATGCCACTCCCCCCCCCCCCCTCAGAGCAGACGAGGAAGCTCTGGTGACCAGATTCCTCGATCGAAGGAAGTATCGAGGTAATTGGAGCAGAGGTCGGAACCGAAGAGGATATGGTGATCGGAGCCAACTGTTCCACTACCCGAACCCCAACGAACTCTGGCTCCAAACTCATTGGAATCAGAGGAGGAATATCAAGTGAAGTGGACAGAGCAGATACCTGTTGAGGAGGGCTGGACAATAATTTAGCTAGTGCCTGTGACTTCAACAACCTACTGACTACTCTCTCCACATCGTGATCCAACAGCCTAGAGGACCGAGAGGAGTGAGAGGACCGGTGGCTATGCTCACTTTGAAGCAATGGAGGCCGAGGAGATGAATGCACCAACTCTAAGGAAGGGCACCTCAGCCTCTTGTGTCTCCGCGACTGCTCCAAAACATCCAATGGAGCAGACGGGGAGGTCTCGTCGGTGCCAGCCGGAACCGATTTAGAAGGTAAATCCAGCACAGGAGTCTGCTCCGAGGATGGAGCCGACGGCTTAGTAGACTTTGGGGATTTCACTGGCTGTGAACTCTTTGCCGGTGAATCCTGGGGTTTTAACAGACCCCTAAGAATTAGTTTGTTCTTACGCTCCTGCAGGACTCTTGGACTAAAAGCATGGCAAATAGAGCAAGAGTCCTGCAGGTGAACAGCGCCTAAACAGTAGACGCAACTAGTGTGCCCATCTGTCAGAGACATTTTCTGACAGCTTGAGTCACACTTCTTAAAACCAGAAACCTTAGTTTCCTTAGACATGCTGTACTAACAAAAGGAGGACTAAGAATTAACTACCGACACAAAAAACAGTACTAACCAAGACAAACACACCTGTACTATGCTAACTACAATAATTTTTTTTTTTTTTTTTTTATAACAATAATAGAAAAAAAGAGAAAAAGGAGAGCCTCTAAGTTAAACAGCTAACCTAGAGATGAGGGAGGGGCGGGGATAACTCAAACGAGTTCTAACACAAGGGCGAGATACCGGAAAAAACAACAGCAACAAGTATAACTATTCTAAATAGAAAAAAATACTAGAAACATTTTAAATTTATAAGGAAAGTTTACACAAAAAGCTAAATATATGAGCCCGAGCCAGGAAAATGACACCCTCACAGCTGAAGCGGCAAATGAGATCTGGGTAGCTATCGCTAGGCATTATGGGATAAGGGGCAGCCTCGAGCCAGTAAACAGCTCTTGAGCTATTGAAGATGGCCCAGTCGAAGCAGAGGATCGGCTCCGATCCCAACCAGCAAGAATGAAGGCGAGATAGACAACTTAACATCTACTATTTTAAGCAAATACACCTTTAAGCTAACAGGGTGGGGAGAGCTGCCTTGGCCAAACACAACTTAAACTTCTGAAGCACTCACTGACTTTAATGCTTCTGAGGTAATCAAGAGCTGAGGCAACAGGAAAAATTCACTTAAGAATAAATCAGCATGCCAGTCTGGCTTCATTAAGACTAATGTGTCTAGAGCTTACTTTGCTGCAAGATGTAGCATGCCAATTATTTGCCTCTATTAAAATTATTTTTCTAGTAACTGGAGGCCCAAAATGTTGGGTTTCTAGAAAATTGATAATTTTGCTCCCCACCCCCAATGCCAGCCATGATAATATAGACAGTATAGTCAGTTTGCTTTAAATACTTTGGAAGTTAAGTACGACTAACTTTCCCTGTTGAGAACTGAACATGGATATTCCCAGTCAGTTTTTAGTATACACTATTCAGTAATTAAAACTACACACCCTGGCTAACAAAATACAGCAAACACTTAAGCTCAGAGATAAAGTCTGGTTCCATTAATGGACTAAAACAATCCATCCTAGATAATTACCGGCAACTAAGGAATAAAGCCAAAAAAAACGGATAAAGACCGACAAAAGAAGTACAGCTGTGTAAAATCTTACCATGATGGTAGATGGCCTTACCTTCGCTGCTGCAGTCTTCCTTACTAATGGGATTCCCTGCCGTGAAGCCCTCTGTCCAGCCAGTTTACAAAAGTTTACCATTGCTTTAAGGTACGCTGAAAGTCACATGCACACTCCTTGCGTAAGGTAGGAGCATAAAAGTGACGTTCAGGCATACCATCCTCAGAACAGATTGCCCCAGTAGGAACAGCAGTCCAAGGAAAACCAAGGAGAACCTGCACAGCCAGGAAGGGAAAAATACCAGGGGGGTGGAAAGAGGGAGTGAATACTGCAGCGGTAAAGGCAAGGACATCTACCGTTATGGTAAGCTTTTACATAACTGCACTATGTCCTTACATTCACTGCTGCAGTACTCCTTACTAATAAGAGAGTGCAAAACCTCACGAAGCTACCTGGGAGGAGGAAGCAGCTGAGTCCTCCAAGAAGCCATGAAGAATGGCAGCAGCAAAACCAGCTCTAGCTCTGGAGATACCATCTAACTGGTAATGTTTGGTAAAGGTATGCAGAGAAGTCCAGGTAGCAGCTTCAAGAATAGAATTAGTATCCAAGCCTTTGAAAAAAGCACCAGACGCCACAGCTCTGATGGAATGAGCCTTTACAGAAGGAAGGCTCTCACCATGAAAAGTGTAACAAAAAGAAATAGCCTTTGAAATTCCAAGTGGAAATAGTTTGCTTGGAAACAGCCAAACCTAAAGACCTAGGATGAAAGGAAACAAATAACTGGTCATACTTTCTGATAGCTTTAGGTTTTATCCAAATAAAATCTGAGCTGTCGATGCACATCTAAGGTATGCAGCACCCTCTCACTGTCAAATTGCAGAGAGGGAACAAAGTAGGCAAATTATAGACTGATTAAGTGACAACTCATTAACCACCTTGGGCATGAAAGAAGGAAGGATTGGTATGCAAGGACACAGTGTCCTCATGAAATATCAAAAATATGGACAAGCCATAAGAGCTAAAAAGCAAAGAACAGTCTCCCAAGAACAATGTTCAATGTTGTAAGGAAGCTGAAACAACAGGGTCAAAAGGAGCCAGTGTCGATTTTTCCAGAATGAAATTAAGATCCAGGGGGGAGGAGGAACAGGCTTCCTGGGAGGTCTAATATTAAGGATGCCTTTAAGAAATTGCTTAGCGTCAAATCTAGAAGCTAACAAAGGCAGACAAGCAGAAAGAGCCGATAAGTGGGCCTTAATAGAAGAATAGGCCAAACCAGCATTGAACAACTCACAAATAAGAAAGAACCAAAGGAACATCCACAGAAAGCGGGTCCAGGTCATGAGAAAGACAAATAGAAAATCTCTTCCACTTCGATAAGTAGGATTTCCTACTGGTAGGTTTAATGGGCTTCTGCAAGACTTGCAGCACATCTTCAGAAAAAAGGTGTCTATGAGGAAACAAAACCTCATCACCCACAGTGTCAGCTGAAGCGGGGAGAAGAGGTATGAATGAGAGACCCCTTGTCTTGTGTGAGGAGATCCACCCTGTGAAAACTTGTGATGGTTGCCCCTAGCTAGATGCAGAAGTAGAGGGAACCAGTGCTGTCGCAGACAAAAGGGAGTCACCAACAAGATTTTGGGAGCATCCTGTTGAATCTGGAATAGGACTCACGGAATGAGAGGAAGAGGAGAGAATGCAAAAAGAAGCATCCCCTTCCATACCAGAGGACCTGAGACTGCCACAAAACAGAGGAAGTTGCCTGTTCAGAGGGGAGGCAAAAGTGATCTACTTGAGGAGTACCCCACTGGTGAACAATGTACAGAAACACATCCCTGTGAAGCATCCATTCATGGGATTGAGTTAAGGACCTGCTCAGACTGTCTGCCACAATGTTCTGATCTGAAGGAATGTAAACTGCCTGAAGAGTCACATATCAGATAGTCAAATCCCATACCAGAAGTGCCAGCTGGCAAAGACAGTAGGATCTCGTACACCCCCCCCCCTTTTGTTGATATACCACATGAATGTGGCATTGTCAGTGAATACCTTGAGAGGCCCTGCAGAGAAGAGAGGATGAAAGGCCCTAAAGAGCCAGCATAAGAGCCCTCATCTCTTTGAAGTTGAAGTGCTCCTTCCGCTGACTAGGCAACCACACTCCCTGAACCCTCGGGGATCCAAACGTTGCTCCCCATCCCACATCTGAAGAGTCTGTGAACAGATCCTGAGAGGCAAGCAGAGGCTGACAAGGGAGCCCTGGATTCAAAGATAACTCCTGAATCCGCCACAGAAGTTAGTCCTTGAGACACGGAAGAAGAACAGGAAAGACCAGAGGGTGTGCATGCTGAAGCCACACAGACTTTAGAAACCATTGGAATTTCCTCATGTGGAGTCTGGCCAGAGGAAGAATCGGAATGGTGGAAGCCATGAACTCCAGAGGTCTCACAAACTCCCTGGCTGAAGGCCAGGAGAAGAACAGTTTGAAAGAAAGAAATGAGAGTTAATGCCTTTGGAGGAGGCAGGGATGCCAGCACTGGCAACATTTGAAACCTGCAAACCAGAAAGACATGATCCTGAGAAGGAGTCAGGGAAAACTTGAAGTTTACTGTGAACATTTAAACCATTTCTCTTCTTCAGGGTCTGGAGAAGATTTTGCCAAAGGACCTCTGGAGAAGATACCTGAATCAGCAGGTCATCCAAACAAGGAAAGATTTGGATCCCTTGAAGCCTGCAAAAGGCAATCACAGGAGCGAGGCATTTGGTGAACACCCTTGTGGTACTAGAAAGGCCAAAGGGCAAAGCACAGAACTAAAAATGCCAAGAAGCAGAAAAACGCAAAAATCTCCTGAAAAGAGGATGAATCGGAATATGGATATAAGCATCCTTTAGGTCCAGAGACACCAGAAAGGGCGGATGGAGCAAGAAAGGAAAAAAGGGACTGAAGGGACAACATCTGAAAGAAAGGCACCTTCAGAAAGGTGTTCAGATGGGAGAGGTCTAGAATAGGCCTCCAAGTACCTTCTTTTCTGGGCACTAGAAACATTCTTGAATAAAACCCTTTCCTGCTTTGGGACACAGGCACTTTTTGAATAGCACCCTGAGACAAGAGGTCCCAAAGAACCTCTGGGGGAAAAGGGAAAAAAAGGAAGCTGTTCCTGAAGAGGCTGAGGAATGCCCATAAAAGGAGGACAGGAAATCCAGACCATGAAGTATCCTTGAAGAATGACTGATAGTGTGATCCGGAGCCAAACAGGAAGAGAAAGAGGAATGTGGCTGGGAATGGGTGGATAGACAGTACCGGATTTGTGAGGAAAGGAAGGCTTCAGAATCCTTGCAGTCTGAGTGGCCTTAGCAGGAGGAGTCCGTTTACTAACCTTTTTACGTTTAGGAGGGAGAGACTGCCTACGAACAAAGGCTGGCTTAGAAGGGTAGTTCTGTTGAAATTTAGGCACAGGAGAAGGAAAGACATGCTTAAGCTCCTGTAAAGCCTAACCCTTGTCCTCAAAATACTTAAATAAACTAGCAGCCGCTTCACCAAACAAGAGAGTATTATCTAGAGGAGCATCCAGCAACTTAGCCTCAATATAAAATCAGGCAAAGGTTGAAGCCAAAGCCATGAATCTCTCCACTGAACCAGAAGCAGCAGCCATTGAGGCATCTGCTGCATCATAACTACATTTGATAGAATAATGAACTACCTGAGAGGAAGCCCCAAGCAAGGAAAGAGCAGATTTACCATCAGTCTGGAAGATCAGAATGAACCTGACAGGCCTGAGAAAGAAGAGCTAAGACATACCTAGAGACATGGGTCTGATAATTAACCCTAAAAGTTGTGGTAGATGAAGTATAAACTTTCTTACCCAGCCTATCCGTGGCCCTACCGTCCTTATCAGAAGGCAGCAACTTGGACGAAGGAAGCAATTGAGATGGCTTATCAGAGGCTACAGACACCAGAGGGCTCAGCAGCAGGACATTTAAACAAAAAGTAACAATCCTCAGGCACCCTAAATCTGGCTCTTTAGAGGCAGTGGGAAAAACATCCAATAAAGCAGGCAAGACAGGAGGGAAGAATGCAGGTTTAGGAGATTCCATTTGCAGAAACTCATAGTACCTCTCTTATGGATATCCGAAACCTGGGCACAATCTCACTTAAAGTCCATCATCCTAGAGATAGCGTCTCCAAAGGAAATTTCCTCAGAGAGATTATCTAGAGTATGAGATTCCTCCACCTCAAAAACATAGTCTAAAGGACAAGGAAACTGAGCAGAATAAGCAAGGAAGTCATCAGAATCCACCTCGGAAGAAAGCAATTCTCTGGGCCTTTTAGGGGAAGGAACTGAAACCCCTGGAGGAGGCCGCAATGACAGTAAAGCATTAAATAACCCTTGATAAAAGGCCTGCCACTCACTTCGAGGATCCCTAGGAGCAGAAGAAACATGATTTTCGGTTTCTTCTTTGAAGGGACAGCAGTCCTGGAAATATAAGAAGGCCCCAACTCAAGACAGCATTCCACAGCTGCAGTAGGAAACTTCCTTTAAGAGAAACTGCAGATCCCCAATAGACCCCCTTGGAAACAGTCAACCATGGTTCCCTCTGAATGCCCAAAACGGACGGCTGCAAAGCCTCGGATGTGCTGCCTGCCAGATCCTCACCAGCCACCAACCCAGACGCGATAGAAGAATCTGACAAAACAACTGGGTGAGCCTCCGGGTGCATAATAACCACAGTAGAAACTCCTGGCAGAGGCTGGACAGTAGAAGAGTCTGGCCTGACATTATGCACCTTCTTCCCAGATGGCTGTCCCTCGGGGCAGGAAGTTCCATCCATATTACCCGCAGCAAGAAGCTTAAATCGCTGGTTCTCAAGGTACAAGGAAAGGGAAGGGAAGAAAGCCTACTTTGAAGAGCTTTGGGGGCAAATGCCTAACAAATTGAACAAGACGTATGTTCATGAGCAGCACCAAGACAAAAAAAGACTTATCATGGCAGTCTTTATGGAGAATCAGTTTCCCACACTGGCATTTACCCTTCCTGGATGACATTAACCCCAAAGAGAAAAAAAAAATATTGATGAATGCAACAGACCGGTGGTTAAATTCAGACTGGCGGCAAAAAGGTTCTGAGGATGGTACACCTGAATGTCACCTTTATGCCCTACCTTACACAAGGAGTGCGCAGGTGACATTCAGTGTACCTTAAAGCAATGGTAAACTTTTGTAAACTGGCCAGACGGAGGGCTTCACGGCAGGGAATCCCATTAGTAAGGAATACTGCAGCGGTGAATGTAAGGACATCACCTATCACAAACACCAAAACAATCCTCAAAAATTCTGGGCCAATATTAAAAAAAAAACTACTACAACCTGGCCAATCCTCAACTCCAACCCCATCCACTACTGACACTGCCAATAACATAGCTACACAGTTCAATACATATTTCACAACACCATTCTATCACTAACCAAGAATGACAACAGTACTCCCCCTAAGCATGCCTGCAAATTAATAAAGCTAACTTGCCTTTTCATCAACCCCATCCAAACACCATAGAAAAAATGTCACACAAACTCACCTCGCTCACCGCTGATAATTTACCAACCAAACACCTGAAACTAGCAGCAAGCACCATCTCCTATCCAGTCCCTATATTAATCAATCACTCCATCACAGAACAATACGTGCCCAAAATTTGGAAAACATCTTACACCATCCCATTACTTAAAGGTGGCACCTCTGCAGAACTAACTCTAAACCCAAGCAGAACAACCACTGCATGGTTTCACAGTTACCTATCCAATTAACAAGCCATCAAATGGCAAAATGATCACTCCTCCCTGCTGCCTGTCACAGTCGGTGTTCCACAGGGCTCTATTCTGGGCACATTACTTTTCATCTTCACCAACAAGCTCCATACCACTACCAACCTCGCCACAATTGTACAATATGCAGACGACTTCACACTCCTCTGTATTGCCCCATCCCAGCCCAAACTACAAGAGAATCATTCAACAATCCTTCTCAGCTACAGAATCCTGGCTCAATAACTCTCAACTAATTCTCAAGCCCAATAAACACCAAACTATTGCTCTTCTCATCCAGTAAAACCAATAAATCTGTCACCCTGTATATCTATTCAGCAAAAAAAAAAAAAAAAGCAATATTCCACACTAATCTACATGGAGTCACCTTTGATAATATGAAATTTGATAAACATATCCTTAACCATTAGAAAAGTTCATACAACACTAGGCTTCCTCGCCAACTCAACTAGGCTATCTATTGCCAGGACTCCGCTACTCTCTTATCCTCCTTTATGCCTCTCCTATCTTTGCAAACTTTAAGAAAAGCAGACTTGGCTAAATTCGTAACCTGTTGCAATAAGCTTGCTAAATTTGCTATCACACCACACAGATCCCACCACTGCGCTACACTCTGACAACTTAACTGGCTAGAGCTACCCAACCTACTAATCTTAACCCAACTCAACTGCCCATAACATAATACTCCACCCTGACAAGTGCCCATCACTTCTAAACCTACTATATCCCTACTCTTAACCTACTACATCCCTACTCTTAATAACAGAATCCTACGTTCCTCTGACAAAGGGTCTCCAAACCTAATCAGTTTGCCAGTCAAACCAGAAGTTCAAGACCTCTAGAAGGAAGAAATTTGCACAAGCAATGAAGGCGAACCAGCCATTCAAGTGCTAAGTTCGATGGCGCAGTGGTTTGTGTTGTCGCCCCACAGCAAGAAGTTCTCCAGTTCAATTCTCGGTTGGGATGCCCTCTTTGTAGAGTCTGCTTGTCCTCTCTGCATTCATGCGAGTTTCCTCCGGGTGCTTCTGTTTCTTCCCACATTACTAAGACATGCATCTGGAGTGTTTCCCCCCTGGGTCTCTGCTGTAAATTGGATCATTCCAAGTCGGACTTTCATGGTAAACAAATGTTAAATAAATAAATAAGTTCCTAACCCTTGTTAAAGGGAAAAATGTGCTTAACCCTCCACCCTCTCCTGCCAGTGAGGATACCAGGCCCCTAGAATTCTCAGATGCTCTCCAGCAGCTGAACTATTAGATTCGGGATACTGGTTATTCTCATGAAGATTCACCTATACGCAAGTGCAAATCTTCCAACAGCACCCAACTCCAGCTTTGGAGCTCAGACCTAGCTGGGAAGCAAAAGAAGACAGATACTCATCCTTCCACCATGTCCCTCAGGCATTTCCAGTTCACAAAATGACAAGCATTATCCATAGTCTGCATGTGGCAGTGGGTGTGTTAAAGTTCATGAATGAAGGGAAGTGGGGGGGGGGGGATGGGAACCTCCAAGGATTGCTACAGTCTCCCGCACAGTACGAAGTCTATCCATGCCAAGAATACTGAGGGGAAAAAACAAAACTCAGCGAACCTGGAACCACCCCCCCTCACATAAGGATGTGGACACCTTATTCTGCAGATAAGAGGTTATAGCAGAAGGATTGAGGAGCCTGACTCCAGAGCCAAAATCTCTAAATGGGGACAACCCTGACCACTGAAGGGGCAGACTGGAAACCCCACCCTAAGTACTGTAATGGACACTCTCCTAATCAAAATACAGGAGCAAGACTCATCTGAATGACCTACCTACAAAGATGGAACAGGAATAAGGCCAGGAGACATACTGAGAAGAACGCCACCAAGGAACAATTCTTTCACACCAGATATAGCCCACTCAAAGGAAAGATGTGGGAAAGCTCAATGTGAACACTCCTAACCCTAACTAAGCAGCCCTACAAAGCTGATCAATTCAATTTAGCTGGTCCAAGAGAAGATACCAATGAAGTACGATTCATCCCACGTCTAGAGTACTTCTAGGTCCCTCCCCACTTACTTTAAAAGGAAGAAGTCAGTCAGCAAGAAAACTGGTTCTTGACATGTTGGTGTTCCATGTAGCAATGGACCACACAGCCAGGACGGACTAATACTCCTGCTCAAAATGACCACTTTTATTAAAGGCTGCCTGGATCTTTTCTTCAAGTAGGCTTGCGCAGTGAAGCTGACGGATGCAAGCAAAACCTGTGCCTGCAGCCTTAGCAAGTATATCCACTGCAGTCAGCAAATACTTATAGGATCATAGGAGTTTACTAGGCTATCGACCCAGAGATCATTTCAAACCTAGCCATTTCATCCCAAAGTAATACCATAGATAAACTTGTCAATACCCAGAATGGCATTTAGTAATGACTGCACATGTCCAAGAGGGTTGTGGGTACTATCCTCAGTAAGACTTTATGGTGTCCCATCCACTCGTCTGGGTTCCTTTTGAACAGTGTCATAGAGGTGCTCTGTTTCACATGAATTGATAGCCTATTCCAAATACACATCAGTTGCTGGGAGACAAATCTGTCCCTCCAGCATGTCCTATTCAAGTTGAAGGCCATACTTAGGTCCCTGGAACAGGTAGCTCTAGTCCAGTTTGATTTATGGATATGCAACAAGTTCATTAGGTTTGGGTCTAATATTGCTCTGCAGAACAGGCATAAGTCTCTGTAAGAAGTCTGTATGGGAAATCAATGCTCCATACCTATGGTCACCCCCTCATTAGTCAGGTCTGACCATAAGCTAATCACCCTTAACATCCACATCCCACCCCCCACCCCCCAGTAAAGAAACCACCATAAAAAACTTTTCCAAAGCCAACTTCATGCTACTCAAGTCAGAAGTGACAAACTTCATAACACCCATGCAGACGGGAACTGAAAGTTCAACTGCTGAATCCTACACTAAGGCACTGTACGAGCACATCCACTCATGCATGAATCGTGCCATCCCAAATAGAACCAAAATGATCTCATCCAAAAAAAGGAAGCCAATCCGGTGGTCCCCTGCCATAAACAAACTTTACAACAAAAGGAAGAAACTTTTGCAGAAAAGAGGAAAATCCCAGGATGCAAAAAACTCCCTTACTAGCCTCAGTAAGAAACTGAGATGCCTCATAAAATCCTCCAAAGCTAGTTATGAAAATAAAATTGCCAAAGATTCCAAAGACAACCACAAAGCATTCTATAACTATGTCAAGAATCTAAATGGTAATGCTCAGATCTGCTCTGAGCTAAAACAGAATGGCATTAAATATACTGATCCAAAGGATATTGCCAATATCCTGGCAGATAGATTCAGTGCCAACTTCACCCCCCTCTCACCCCCTAAATGGCCCATCTCAATACCGGCAGATTGCCAAATTCCAGTAATAATGGCCACACGGGTACAAAACGCACTCTCTAAATCCAAGAATACAGCATCCATGGGACCAGATGACATCCCGGGCTGTGTATTACATGAACTACAATATGAACTGGCACCTCACCTAAGTGTCATGTTTAATCATAGCCTCACCTCAGGTTTCGTGCCCACTGAGTGGCGCAGAGCTACAGTTATCCCAATCCACAAGGGGGGATCCACCTTGGATCCCGGAAACTACCGTCCCATCAGTCTGACAAGCCTTATCTGCAAGGCCATGGAGCGTATTATCATGGAACTTATAAACAAAGACATTGGCAACCTTCAAACATTGGACCCCACCCAGTTTGGGTTTGTGAAGGGCCGATCTTGTCTCCTGAACCTGACTGACTTCTTTGAATCAGTCTCCAGAGCCATGGACAAGGGTAAGGTGGTCCACACAGCCTATCTAGACCTTGCCAAGGCCTTTGACACCATCCCCCACTCTGGAATCATAGATAAACTTACTAAGTTGGGCATTAATCATTATGTCACCCAATGGGTTGCTAAATGGCTTACTGATAGAACCAACACTGTAAAAGTAGCAGAGTCCAAATCCAGCTCCAGACAAGTGACAAGTGGAGTACCTCAGGGTTCAGTCCTGGGGCCGCTCTTGTTTGGCATCTACTTCTCTGAAGTACAGGTCAACACTAAGGGACAAAGTTTGCAGATGATTGCAAACTGGGAGCCATTATTGAATCCCCAAATGATGTGGATACTCTACAAAAGGGCCTTACAGAAACAGATGCTTGGTGCCAGAGCCATGGGCTCAAGCTCAATGCCAATAAATGTATTGTTATCCCCTTTGGGAAAAAACATGTATCCATGAATTACCATATAGGTGGCAGTACACTAAACACAGAAAGTGTAATAAGAGACTTAGGGACACAGGTGGACAGTGGTCTCACCTTCGATAACCACATAGCCACAACAGTCAGGAAGTCCTTCTATGTGGCACACCTCATCACAAAGGGCTTTTCATCCAGAAAAAAGGAGGTCATTGTCCCACTGTACTCATCCCTCATTAGACCCATTATAGAATACAACGCCCCATTTGGTATGTACCTCTCAAGACATCTGCAACAACTGGAAAGGCCTCAGAAATACCTCACTAAAAGAATCACAGGCCTAAAGCAGATGCCCTACACTGACCGCCTTAAAAAACTCCAGCTATACTCTGTCGCATATCGTCTACTCAGAGGCGATCTCTGCTTAACATACAAGGCCATGTCAAACCCAGAACTGTTGGACATGCTACACTTAAAGAAATCCCAATCCCTCAGAGCTACACGCTCCAGGGATCTAAACCTTGTCATCACAATAAACAAAACATGCTGGAGGGATAGGTTCCTGACCCAGAGACTCCCCAGACTCTGGAATAGATTGCCCATACATGTCAAGCAGAGTGCCTCTTTGGACCTCTTCAAGAGGAACCTTGACGATTGGATGGGAGAAAGGAAATTCACCCCAGGGATCACGTCAGTCGCCCTGCTAGACAGGGGTCCAGGAAAGTAAATAATGTGAGAAGAAATAGCCAGGGAATTGTTATGGCTAGGCTTGTATAGGCCCTAGGGCTAATAGCCTAGTACCAACCTATGAACCTATACAATACAGAGTATAGTGACAGGGACTTCAGTCAGTCTGTGTAAGTCGCATGCTGGAATCCTTTGATCTTCTTTGTTAGAATCCTCCGAGGTCGCTCAATTGCTGCAGGTGTTTTGTACGGTACATGCTGAACGGGGCATTATACTCAATTATGGGCCTGATTAGTGCACAGTATAGAGGGGTTATGACCTCCTTTGCTCTCGAGTCGAAACCTTTACTAATCAAGTGTGCCAAGTAGAAAGCCTTCCTTACTACCGTAGACTCATGGTAGTCAAAGATATGGTCGCAGTCAACTTGTGATCCCTATTGTTATTGATTTGACAGTGTGAGGGGACATTGTTTTTGTCAAAGGGAATGATGATGCATTTCTTTGCATTCAGTTCAAGATTGTGACTGACAGCCAGTCTGCGTCTGCGCAAGAACCTCCTGGAGTATACTGACATCATTTGGGGATTCAATAATTGCACCTAGTTTGCAGTCGTCCACACGTGGTCAGCCACAACCCCTTAGCTTTGGCCTGAACTTCTGAGAAGTATATACCAAACAATAGGGGACCCAGCACTGACCCTTGTGGCACCCCCACTAGTGACAGGTCTGCTGGTTGATGTGGAGTCACCCACATTGATAGTGTGTCTGGTTTGTGAGCCAGTTGGCAACCCATCTTACATTCAGTTTGCCAAGTTTATTGGTAACGTCAGAGTGTGGGATTGTGTCAAAAGCCTTTGCCAAGTTGAGGTATGTTGTGTGCAGATATGGCCTCGTCAATGGCCCTTCTCACATTTTCGAAGAAATCCACCAGATTTAACAGGCAGGACCTGCCCTTGAAGTTGAACTGGGTTGGATACAGGGTTTGGAGTTTGCCTATGTCTATTTATGAGATCCATAATGATACGTTCCATAGTCTTGCAGATGAGGCTGGTCAGGCTTATGGGTCTACAATTCTCCGATTCTGTTGCTAGGCCACCTTTGTGCAGGGAATTAACTGTTGCCATTCTCCATTCTGCAAGAACAAAGCCTGCAGTTAGGCTACGATTGAAAACGGTACTTAATTGTGATGCTAATTCATGTTTTAGCCTGTTTAGAAGACAACCTGGGATGCCACCTGGACCCATAGAGGCAATGTTTTTTTTGCTTTGGACAAGGCTTTAATGACCTGCTCTTCAGATATGCAAGGTGGGTGAGGGGGATTTGGGACAAGGTTTTTGATAAGTTTGAAGGGGATAAAGTAGGGAAATTTTTGCCAAACCTATCCGCTAGCAGGTTTGCCATCTCTGAGGTCAGTGTGTGTGTGAGATACCGTTAGTCACTAGTTCTGCACATGCTTGGGTCTTACCTTTCAGGCTACATACATAGCTGTAAAAGGCCTTATGGTCATCTTTGGCTGTGCTTGCCAAGTCTCTCTCAAAGATACCCTTAGAAGTTTTCACACGTCGCCTTATTTGCCTGTTGAGGCTGAAGAGGGTTCTTTTCCATTGTTGAAACCTCACCTTTGTTTTCTTGGACAACAACTTTTTGCATTTGTTGTAAACTTTGTTGATGCTGGATGTCAACCAAGGAGTCTTATTTTTACTTGGGGCTCTGACTCTGATTCTTTATGGTACAGCAGACTTTATACACTTATGCAAGTGACTGCACAGGGCTTTAGTGTAAGCTTCTGTCTAGTTACCAGCTCCAGCTGGTGGTGGGGCTTGGAATGCATTTATTTCTTCCTCTAGGAGGGTATAGTTTGTCTTGGTGAAGTTTTTTTTAGTCTGACTTCACCCTTTGTAAGTTCTGGTGTTAGTGCCAGCTCGAAGGTGAATAACTTGTTAGTGCCAGCTCGAAGGTGAATAACTTGTGGCCAGATTTAACTAATAATGGTCTGACCATTGCGGCAGTGCATCTGTTTGACATGTTAGGGAGAACCAGATTTAGAATGTTTGTTCCTCTTGTCAGGATATGAACAATTTGTTCCAAGGCATTTGAGTTAAAGTCAAGAAACTTTTGCGTCAGCGAGTTAGATCTAGAGTAAGTTTCCCAGTTGATGGAGTAATTGAAATCATCCCATAACCAGGGTGTTAGGCAATATTTGGATTAACTCCAGTCTGATCAAGTAAGCTTCATGCTAGTCATGACCCATGCAGGGAGATCTATAACTGGCTATGATTTGATTGGGGGCCTTACCCACAGTAACCTAAACTTGGGGCAATTCCATGGAGTTGTCTAGTCTAACTAGATGAGAGGTAAATTAATCTCGAATATAGATAGAAAGACCGCATCCTTTGGCCTTGAAGGCTACAATGCCTTTCTCACCTTCAGATTGCAAAATGAACGTGTAAGAACCAGAGTACTCTCTGAGGCCTTGAACCAGGTTTCTGCGACTGCAAAGACATCTACATCTTTCAGGTGACAGAAGTGCTTCCAGGGTGTGCAGTTTTTGGTTTAAGCTCCTAGCATTTAACAGCATGACCCATATTTTGTTATGATTTGCAAGTTTCACATCTGTAAGTTTTAGACCTTCCATAAAAAAGACACTATGGGGGAGGCAAGAACCTTTGCCAGCAGCAGAGACCCTAGTGGTGCCAGGTGCAAACCATCTCTGGCAAAGGAGCAAGGTTTGTCGACCAGGACTTCCCAGGCTGACAAACTGGATCACCTTTGGAGGACACCAAAAACTAAGCTAACTACTGAAATCAACCATTTATTGCTTATACTGTGGCATCAGTCTAGGACAGGTTAGAATGCTGTTCTAGGCTAGAGACATGCATGCCTGGGACACACACTCAGAGCTCAACCATGTCTCTCTTCATATAGCTCAGTGAGGTACGTCCTCAGGTTATTCACACCAACATTAACTACGAGTCATAATGGTACTTGTTGTTTTGAGACCTGAGTGCATGCATGATCTGATGAATCCTAGCACAGGACAGGCAGCTGACCATGACTTTCTCCTTGTACAACCTGGTGGGTGGGACATCTGTGCGTCTCACTATGGAGTGGGATTGTGCCAAGATGTCAGTTTCCTGTATGAAGGCAACACCTTCCTGATGCTGATTCAGTGACTGCCTCCAGAGTGGCCAAGGTTTCTTTGGCCAATAGGCCTTACAGCCTCACAAGTACAGATCTGCATGACAGCATCAACAAAGGCTTTATCGATTAAGGTGAGTGTCCAAGCCCACACTCCAGGCTCAGGTACACAAAAGAACTCAAAGAGTCTCAACCTACTTAAAAAGGAGATGCCAGACCAAAGGAAACCAAAAAAGCATGACAACTAAGCTTCACAGGTTCATAGGAGAGTACTAGATGGCATAGGTTTGTGCATATGCCTTGAGTATTTTTACAGATTGTCTCTGTCCATAAGTGACCTAAGCACTACCCTGAGTGTGACTTTGCAAGTCCCCATTCATTGATCCAACATGCGTTTGAAGAGGGCCTGCTCCAAAGATTGGGTGATCTCTGTGACACTATCTCTCGCTACAGCATGATTTGCTTGAGTCACCAACTACGTAGAGATCCCTAAATTGGGCAACATTCTTGCAGACTGTCTTGCAAATGTGTAGCAGCTCCATCAGGATTGGATTTGCGAGTGCCTTTTAGGCATGGGTCACCCCTTCATAATCAGTAGGACACAGGGTAAAGGGAAAGGGCTTTTAGCCTCTCTGCATAGGACACAACATCCTGTGTTTTCTTTGCGAGGAACCTCTGGGGTCACTCCAGCTGTAGTAAGCACCCAGTCAAGTACATGCCAAATGGAGGATGGTTATTGATCTAATGAAATCTGAGCACAGTGGGACAATAAACTTCCTTGGATGTGGATGCCATACCTTTACTTATAAGCTCTACCAAATAGAACGACATCCTCACCACTGTGGACACATGGCAGTAAAAGTTCAGGCTACTATCTGTGTACCTAGATCTCTTACCTTTGAACCTACACTTACGGGTGTGCTAGCAATGTTGTAATGTACAGAGGTCTTTGGCTTCTCCAAGGGTATGACAATGCATTTTTTCCCCATTTAGTTTTAGGCCAGGGCTCTGGCACCAAATCAGTTCTCAGATTTAGACCCCCCCCCCCCCGAAGGATATCTACATCATTGGGAGATTAGATGATTGCCTCCATCTTGCAGTAGTCAGCAAACTTTGTCAACCAGAGGCCTTCCACATTACCCTTGACATCAGAGAAGTATATTCTGAACAGCAGTGGTCCCAGTACTGAACCCTGTGGCACACCACTAGTAATTGGCCTCTTGCTGGATCTGGGTTCACCCACTTTAAACACATGTCCTGTCCAAGCCATGAGACAAAATGGCTATCCCTCTGGTGACACAGAGGTTTATTCCCAGTTTTGTTAGTTTATTTATAATGCCCAAGTGTGGGATTGCATCAAATTCCTTGGCCAGGTCATGGTAGGCAGTATGCATCATCTTAACCTCATCCTTGGTCCTAATGACTTTTTCAAAATCAAAAAAATGTCCACCAGATTTAGCAGGTATGACTTGCCCTGGACAAAGCTGAATTGGGGCGAGTCCAAAGCCGAATTGGGGTGAGTCCACTGTTTGGAGGTTTCCAATGTCATTACTTATCAGGTCCATGATTATTCTTTCCATGGCCTTGCATACAAGACTAGTCAAACTTATGGGTCTGTAATTACTCAGGTCAGTTGACAGTCCCCTTTTTGCATGAGGATTACAGTCTCTTCTGCTCTATTGGGAAAAAGCCAGTCCAGAGGCTATGGTTAAATAGAGATCTCAACTGGCCAAACAGGTTCTGATTCGAGCTGTGTAATAGGCAAGCTGGTACATCGGTGGGCCCCACTGAAGCCATGTTTTAAGCTTTAGAGAGCACAACAGCAACCTGTTCTTTACTGATAACTGGCATGGCAGTGGTGTAGGGTATTTCTTGGGAGAGAACTGGGGATAATCAGGAGGTGAAATTTGAGCCAAATTTATCAACCAGTAGATTTACTGTCTTCTGGCTGAGTTGATGCTGTCTGCAACCAATTCTTCATGTTGTTGGGTGTTGCCCTTAAGATTGCAGGCGTAATTGAAAATGCTGTATCTTTCCTTATCCTTAGCTTTTGAGTCTATATTTGCCTCAAAATCTGCTTTCAGAGTCTTGACTAGTTCCTGGATTTACTTGTTTACACTAATGGAGGGACCTTCCAACTTTCTTGGACACAATTTTTTTTCTTTCGTTTTAAAAACTAATACCAGGGGTAAACCAGGTTTGATTTCCTTTGCTTTGAACCATCTTTCAGTAACTGCACAGATATCAGCATTCTCTAGGGTGAGGAGTACTTCCAGGCATTGGAGTTTCTTGTTCAGACTCCTAGCCTATTGGTCTTTGTTGACCGTGAATGTCCAACTGGGTACAGGCCATTTTCAGAGGCCTGGGGAGAAAAGCTCCACCACAGTAAATTTATATTAACAAGTGAATTTCTGATAGTTCACAGAAAAAGTTACATTTTTCATGAAACAACATACATAACTACAAGACAGGTATATACACTAAACTACTTACATCAACAATTGTAAAGCCACATGTAAAATCTAGCAAAAGTAGATGGATTGATACTGCAAAAGGAAAAACATTATGGTAAAGAAGTTCAGTGTTCCTAGATTTCAGTAAAATAGTTTGCAAGGATTCAGGATTCAAGATGCATAATGAAGTTACAAAATTATGTAGGATGAAATTATTTAGTATTGCATAGGTTTGTAAAAAGTTCAAGAGATATAATGAAGTTAGAAAATTCTGTAGGAGGGGAGAGAAGATAGTAGCATGGTGTAGGAGAACAGCGGCAACAGCATACGACAGAGCGTATAGTACAGGACTGGTTCTACTCAGGCTGCCTGTTCCAAATTGGGGATCGCCAGGTTTGTGACTTAGGTATACAGGGGGATACATGACTGGGGTAGAGTGGTGAATGGGAGCCATTAGAAAAAGAGCAAGATGAGAAGTGTCGATTAAGAGGGGGTGTGTGTGAAAATGGATGTACAGAGTCAAGTGTAGGGAGGGAAGTTGTTAGGGGTGTAATAATTCAAGGATGGGGGTAAAAAGTTAGTGATAAGCAAGAAGTCTGTGCTTTCACTACAGGTCTCAACCTGGTGATGAATATCAGCATGACCAGGACTGGGTAAGCTATTGTTCGAGTTGGCTTTTATAGATTGGGAGTTTGTTAATCACTTTTACTTGTGCAGAGATTGTGTTCCAGAGTTTGGAGATGTAACAGGACTATAGTTCCTGGGCCTCCACTGAAAAAGGGCTTTGGCTCAGTCGGACTAACCCAGTCAACAAATGCCAAATAAATAAAATATAGCGAGTCCCTTAATAAATTATTTGCTTTAACAGTGCTTGGTAGAAAATTATCACAAGAATGGAGGTCCCTTGTGGGGCTGTACGGAAATATGTTTTTTAATGCAAGGCAATGTTCAGGAAAATACATCAGTTTGAATGCCATAACTAACAGAGTATGTAGTTTGTAAGCAATAGCCAGTTTAGCTGCTTGAAGGCTTGGCGGCAGTGAGCTCAGTATGCCATCTTGGTAGCAAACTTAACTGCTTTGTTCTAGCAGGAGACTAGTTTGGATTTTAGTGTAGACCTTGGCTTTGAAAGGCAAGACATGAGACAGAGTTGGAAGCAAATAGGACGAGGCTCCAGTTTTTTTTGCCGAGACGTTTAGGTACGATTTTGCCCTGTAAAGGGAGCAAAGCTTCTGGTGGGTCCTTTTAATTGTTTGAAAAATATGTTGATCAAATGTAAGAGCATCATCTATTACAATGCCCAGTAATTTAGTCTGTGTTACTACCTCAATTTCAGTATTATTGGCAAATGTAACAAAGAAAGCTTTCTTTGTTACATCCAATGCCTGGAAGCACTCCTCACCC